>NW_027070212.1:159470-289783 GCF_002906115.3 Quercus suber
CAATACATGACTATATGCGGCACTTTTCGCATAGCAAAAAAATCCGCCACAATAGTGATTTTCTTGTATGTGATCCCCAATTAACATATGATGATATATGCATTAGTATCTATCATTAGTGAAATTATGTGAAAATAGAATAATTCGTTCAATTGATTCAAACTAAATTTGAATGATGTGTACTTACTATTTGTAGATTTATGAAAAAAAAAAAAAAAAAAAACCTTCATAAATATGATAGGCACTTTTCAATTAAGTTGATAAGAATTCACCCATTTTTACATACATAGGTGCCTTGTACACATGTACATATAATGCCTATTTCCTTAACAACTCCAAACCGTTGAAATCAATTTATAAACTTGAATAGAGGAAAATTCTTATATGATTGAGTCTATATTGACTTAAGATTTATTATTTTTATTTTCTTCTTAATGAAATTTGCTATCTTCTTATTAAAAAATTAAACTAAAAGAAGTAGATAAATTCTAAATTTTTCTTAAATGATTAAAGCAATAAGTTTTTTAAATTATTGGTCTTACGATATCAAGTTTCTTTCTTTCTCTTTTTTAATTCAATACTTGATAGTTATAATGAGAGATGAGGACTTGAACCGTAAATAATACCGATTAAACTACAAAACTCTTGGATAATGCGTTTCAAACCAATAATTAGAAGAAAAAAAAAATGAAGGGTCCAACATGATAAATTTCATGGTGCAATATTTAGCAACACTTTATGACTATAATTTCTGGGATAAACTTTTTTCTTTTTTTATTTATTTATTTTTTTTTTGGGGTTGAGAATCTTTCTGGGATAAACTTAAATAAGAATGATCGATGTATACTCTATTTTTTATTGGGCTAATGCATTGTGCATATTTAATTGGATAGGCTTTGTGACATGTTCAGTTCCACTAACTAGCTAGAGAGCCAAATCAAATTTGTCACATTGCCTTTCTGAGAAATTAAATCCTAATACGCACGAGCTTACTCACAGATTGATTTTCCAAACAAAAGAAAAAGACCCTAACAGTATATATATATATATGTGTGTGTGTGTTGGAAAAATCTGGTTTTTGTATCTCATACAAAAACACACGCAGTGGAAGCAACAAAAACATGGATCTACTTCAAATCATGAAAGATAAATATGTAACCATGAATTCTAGAATCATAGAATAGAAAGCGTACCTTGATGCAGTGAATTTCAAAACCTTGACTTGAGAATACCTTTAATCTTCATCTCAATTCCACATAGTGCCCCAGATGTGTGGTCTCTCAATCAGTCCTTTTGTACATAAACTCTCAAAGAAAAATCCTTCTTTTTCTCCTTGTGGAGAAAAACTGATATCTTTTTCTTTTCATCTTACGTACTTTAAAACCATTCTCATAGTTTCTTTATTTAATAACACTTATTAAATAATGACTGATTTCTAATTGGGTTAGCCTTTTGGGCCTACCCAATTGGGCTTTAGTTTGTGGTTTGAGATGGGACCAAAGGGACCAATAAGACACTAGCTCCAATGGGCCTTGGGCTTTTCCGTCAACTCTTGACAAGTCCAAAGTTACCATTAATTATATTCAATACCACTATAAGAATATAATTGCACTCTAAGCCTTATCTATAAATTATATCCCAAGACTTTATTATACATTCAACCCCTTCATTAAAATATTCGTAGTAATACAAAGTCATTAATATTGACTGTCATTTTGAAGATTACTACATCTTAATCCTTGAATACCCAATTTAATCCTTTATGTTATTCATTATATATTTATGAAATCCAATTCCATAAATATATACTTAGTAACTTTTTACTAAAGTGGTTGGGCCCAACACTCTGAATAACCAAACCCATTAAACTTATCTCAAGGGAATATTTTCTATCTTCGTTAAGAGATTATGAATTCCATCTTGAGAATATATGTTCCATCAACACTAAATGCGGCTACCCAACATACTGAGGTTTTGACCATAACTTATAGATCTCACTCCTGATATATCAAAGTAACCTACATCTCATGATCAGGTCCATTATTCTCTCAGGATTTAGAGTTGATGTAAATAGAAGTCATGAGGTTTATTATTCATTTGACAGTCCTTACGAGAATAATAAATCTCACAGCGGTCCAGTTCAATATGTCTTAACTCTTAAAACATATCAACATACCAACTAGAAGTTTCCACTTCCATGATCAAGACAAATCATCTTAGTTGATATGTTATAGTCTTCGCAGATGAAATGCCCAATTTCATCACCGACTACGAACTAAAATTCTGAGTTTACAAAGAACTTGTGATTTATATCTTTCTGTGACTTTTCACATAGACCACATACTATGCATCTTATGGACTAAGATAATGTCCCACTAGTTCATAAATAGTCTCATATAATTAAGCAACTTAATTATTCATGATAGGCCAATAAATTGGATTTTAGGGCACAAACCCTAACAATATATATATATATGCACTTCACCAAACTCTGGATGATGAGTGTCTTTTTTTTTTTTTTTTCTTTCTTTGGCACATATATCTTACACAGACCTAAGCCACAATTTTTAGGATCATATGCACCTTGTCTAGAATAATGGGTAGCTTGTAGTTTACAATTTTGCTCATGTTTCTGGACACTAAAAACGGAAAAGCTTTTATTTTTTAGAGAGTTTCAACTTATGGCATTTAAAAAAAAAAAAAAGGAAACCTATATATATATATATATATATTTACTAGTATCTCAATATTCTATGTTAGGACAAATTTATACTCCAGTTGTGCCAAGTTACAAATTTTAAGTTAAGTTAATCAACTAATTAGTTATAAAATACTTGGTCAAAACATACATGCCATATTGCAATAACCAATAGTAGAAGTAAAAGAGACAAACGATGTGGTGATGAAGAGATAACCAAATGGGGAAATCCAGTGAAAAATGGTGTCTCCTTTTTTTTTTTTTTTTTTTTTTTTTTTACTTTGTTCTCTCTCGTTCTTTTCTTCTTTTTCTCCCTTTTCTTGCTTTTTTCTCCTCCCCTTTTTTCTCATTTTTTTCGTCCTTATATGATCTCCCCTCTCTGTTTTCAAATTCAAAATCTGCCCACTATCCGTTTTTGTTTGCACACACCCTACTGCACCCACTGGAATAGTAGAATGACAACCAAGACAAAAATCATGCCAATAAGGGCACGCCAGAACTGCTTAGTTTTGGAGGTGTTTGTCCACTGTACCTACCATGTACATCTCACCATTCCTTTTTGTTTTGTCCTTTTCTTTATGACCACTAAAGCTGGGTTTGTCAATATATTCAAAATAAAATGCAAATGTTTTTAAGTTAAGTTAAAATAACAGAAGGAGCTTGAGGGACAAAACTTGATCTTTTGGATATAACTTTCAAAATTTGAGGATTTTGTGGAAAAAGGAAAAAAGACAAGCGTGCATGGATTAAAAATTGTTGCTTCGAATACACTTAAAATAAATATTGACAGTTAAAACTAGAAATAAATAAATAAAGGAGTTTAAAATAAAATAAAGACGTGTCAAATGAGAGAGAGATCACTGAGTTATGCACATCATTCAATCAGTTCATCATTGGGTGGACGCATGCGCAAAAGGTATGCATTATAATTAGGGAACGAAGTAGGTGTCTACAAATATGCCCCTCTTCGATGGAGATCGTGAGTGAGTGAATGCATGTGTGCATGAGCAATGGAATGAGTGAACATCGAAGTGAAAGAAGGCAACCAATTTCATTCTCATTATAATGCACAACCGTTTACCACCAGGTCACTGAGCATGCGTTCTCGCCGGCTAGCTTGCATGGCTAAAACAACGAAATTTAGAACACAAGAAACGAAATATAAATGACAGTAGATTAAATGTCACAAAAATAAAAAAAAGTTTTTTATTTTATTTTATTTATTTTATATGTTTTTATTGTTCTTTTATAGACTAAGCCATGCCAGCCTTACGAAAAGCCATAAACACAAAATGCTAAAGAAAATGACAAACAAAAAAAAAAAGTTGACGAGTGATATAAAGAATATAAACGAAAACACGCAACGTGTTAGGAAAGAGACAATGTGATTCCATGAAACTTATGCAGGCATTGGTATTGAACTTTGAAAAAGTAAATCACTTGGTGGAAAGATGTCGGGCTTGACAGAAAAGTAAAACATGGTATGAAAATGTGCTCATGTGCCGGGTGGAAAGGTGCCATGTGCCGGGTGGAAAGGTGCTGGATTGACAGAATGTAAAACATGAGGTGGAAAGATGATAGAAAAGTAAAACATGGGATCAAGGCATAGCTATGTGTAAGGGTGGGGGGCATGGACCCCCAAAATTTTGAAATATTTTTAAATATATATATATATTTTTTTAATTTTTTCAAATTTATTCTACAAAAATAAGAGTTGTCCCCCCCAAATATTTGATTTAGTCCAATGATGCTCTTAAAAAAAAAAATTGGTCTAATAATTATAGAGACATAACATTATATTTCACAATTCTATTTTTTTATTGTAAAATATGCTCTTATATCTGTTAAATATTTGATAAAGCTTGGCACTAAACATATTTGAATCTTATATCTTTTTCAACCAGTTATGTGGCAATTAAAGTCATTGACTCATTAAAAAAAATAATGTCACTAAAACTATACATGAAATGTCTTTTTAGTTACTACATAATGGTTAGAGCAAGATAACATCAAATATGTTTGAATCTTAACTTATTCCTCCAAGTTTTGGATCATTTATGTTTTAAAAATTTCATTAGTTCAATTGAAAGATTTTTTACTTTAGTATAAAATTTGATAATTTGTATCGAAAATGAAATTTTTTAAGAATTTCACTATATAGAAAATAGATAAAAATGAATTTTATTTTATTAAAATCGCCACCAAACATAATTTTGATTAAAATTACTAAGCTCTTTTTGTTTTTGTTTGGTGTGTGTATATATAACTTATCAAATAAAAAAGTGTGTTTATATAATAAAAAGGCGGTGTATAAGTGTATGTGGGAGTTGTCTAATAAATATATTAGAGTTGCAACTTGCCCCCCCCCCCCCCACAACGAAAATTCCTGGCTCCGCCCTGCATGGGGTGGAAAGATGCCCATGTGCTGGGTGAAAGGTGTCGGGCTTGACAAAAATGTAAAACATTGGGTGGAAAGATGCTGAGCTTGACAGAAATGTAAAACTTGGGGTGGAAAGATGCCCATTTGTTGACCATAAGCCGAGTGGAAAGATGCCATGCTTGACAGAAATGTAAAACATGGGGTGGAAAGATGCCATTTGTTGACCATAAGCCGAGTGAAAGATGCCATGCTTGACAGAAATGTAAAACATGGGGTGGAAAGATGCCCATGTGTTAGGTAGAATAATGCCGGACTTGACATAAAAGTAAAAGTGACAGTGGTAGTGATTGTGTATGTGTATGTGTGTACATAAGTAAGTATGTATGTATTTTAAAGGCAAGTAAGCGAAGGCAAGCAAAAAAGAATAATAAATAACACAAGATATGATCACCTAGGAAAACCAAACCGGTAAAAAACCTGGGGAGGATTTTACCCACCGATCCTCAAGGCAAAACTGAATTCACTATGAAAGAATCGAAGTTCATACAAAAGGACTTACAAGCTCCCCGCTCGACTTCCTAATGCTACCTACCAGTAGAACTTACTGACACGACCCCGTGCAAGCTCCGAATCCACGGACTCCTTCTTTCTTGAATTCTTCAATCAGCTACAAGCACCCACGCTTGATATTCTTTAAGTTTCAATGGTAGCAACCAAGTTGATAATCAAGATGTTGAAGTAATCTCAATCTTGAAAACCCTAACCTTTGTGTAAAGGAAAGCTCCTCTAGATCTCACAAGAGATTTACACAAAACAGAAATGTATGAGCAACAGTACAACTGGAGCAACTCTAAAAACGTGGCTAGGGTTTTTCCTTATATACCTAGGGCAAAAACATAAAACCCTAAACGTTAAATGAGTTAGGGCTGAGTTGGAAAAACTGCAGAAAAGCGCAATCTGGTCGACTTTCGATCGATCGAATCTATTCTTCGATTGATCGAGCCAAATCGAAATGCCCTAATGCATCTACAGTCTCTCGATTCCAACTTTACAATAATTAAAAAACTTTAAGCACACTTTAACAAGACTTAACATATTGTTTTGATCATGGTTTGCCAATATTACAAATTAGAGTTCTAAGTACATAAATTCCTAAACCTTTAGAACCTAACAAACTTCCCATTTGGCAATCCGTAACAAAACCCTAATTAAAAGCTTAAAGTTTACAAGTAAAAAGCCCTTTACAAAAATAATGCTCATAAACTCAAATTCAACTCTAACTACTATCTATCGGTTGCAAGTGTAGACAGCAGCTTTGTTGAATCAACTTGTATATTCCTGAAATACTCAACAAACGCATAAACGCATGTGTGACAGAAAAGAGTAAAACAACAGGTATAACATTCTTGTCAGATTCGCACAACACAAAATAAAGACATATATGAATGAACAACTCATAAATATAAATCAATAAGCATCGAATCACAAAACAACAAGAATCAATGAATATAACATGTATATCAATCAATGTTACTCCCCCTAACATGAATATCCGCAAAAATGATATACAAAGTGAAGCACCTAGATACAATCTAAAAACTTCACAAGCTCCTCAAAAAACAAAAAATCTCCCCCTAACTACAAAAACTCCTCTACAAGTCAAAAACTCCACTCCCCCTTTTTGTGATGGAATGCCAAAGGGCAATCACAAGTCGCCATCAAAAGGAGGTGGTAAGGGTGAATGAAGACACACAAAGTCGGCTCGCAGAGCATGAATCTCATCTAGCAAGTCCACCAAAATATGACCATGAGCTGCTTGAACGGTCATGACAGTCTCCAGGGTACGACAAACATCAAAGTCAGTCGAAGGAGGTGGAGGAACATCAGCAGCAGTAGCATCATCACCAACTGGATCAGGAACATCCTCCCCAGCAAGACCTGTAGAAGAAGAAGGAGGAGGTACGCTACCAGACGGCTCAGACCTAGGGTGTTTAGAACCAGCTCGAAGATGAGCGACCCTCTGTCTAAGAAAAGACGCACCTATGGGAGCAATCACATGAACGGGCTCAGAGGAAGGGAAGCCACTAAGATCAAGATAAAGCAAAATCCTATGAATAAAAATAGGATGCACAAGAGCATGAGTAGTAGATGAACTCCTATAAACATCGTTCAAAGAACGAAGAAAAAGATGAGGAAAACTAATAGGAACATCAGTAACCAAGGCGTACAAAAATACATACCTCTCAAGAGGAATGGTGTGAACATGAGAGATGAGCCAGATAGAATGACAGGCTATCATAAAGAACAGATAGTGTAACCCGGAGAGCTCAACATAAGTGATCTTAGGATCAGAACCCCACTGGACAGAAGTCCCAGTGATGTAAAACAAGACATCACTCAACTTATGAGACTCATCATAAGGATAGACAGGATTCTAGACCAAAGGTACCCCTAGAGCATCAGCCACTACCCGGGGAGTAATGGTGTACTCTATGCCTCGTATCCAACTCTTTACCAAAGTGTTGAAATCATAGATGCGGATAGAGATGTTCGAAAAGAACTCTCTAATCAAGGCAGAAGTGGAAGAGGATCAGAAATATCCACCAAGGGTAACCAACCCCGATGCTCAAAGTTTGCCCTAATGGCAGGATCAAGTTCATCTAAGAGAACAGAACGCTCAGCCCAAATCTTTCTCTTAAGGTTTAGCTTCTCAAAAATATCTTGGTTTTTCTCACTCGGAAACTTCTCACAATCAAAAGAAGGAGGGGATGGAGAAGAAGAGGGAATAGCCCTACGGGCTATAACCTTCCTAGGCATGATGCTAAGAAAAGGGCAAAGAATAAAACAAAACCAAGGGCAGACTGTAAGTTAGCACAATAAAAATCTATATGATACATGAACAATAACAATGTTGTGATGCATGAACTAATGCAGTAACCACAGTTCGAATTAGGTTCAATTTCACAAAATTGGTTCGAATATAGAGTTTCTAACAAAAACCCTAAAAAAAATTTGAAAAATCACTTGATAATTTTGAAACAAATTGATGAATTGATCATCACACATTGTTGAAAACAGATTAGAATAACCAATTTCATCAAAACAACAAGCCAATTTCATCAATTAAACCCAATTGAATAGAAATCCCCAATTCAGATCAATTACAAGCCCTAGAATTTTCAATTTCTCACAAAACTCAAAATTGATCAAATTAAACCATCAAAATCATGTTTATAGCATGTCCCCACAAAAACCCATTGATCAATTACACTAAATTAGGCTTAAATCATCAAAAATCCCAAAAAGTAAAGGGTCCAAAATTTTGAGCATAAATGCATGAAAAATGCAAGAAATATGTAAATAAACTCAAAAAGGAGGGGTAAGATAGACATACCGGCTTGAGGAAAGAGAATTCTTGCAAAAAATCCGGAGGAAAACGACAAAAATTTGAAATTGAGCTTGCCAAGTCTGAGAGAGAGAAAAGACTTTGAAAAACTTTTGAAAAAGTGTTTGAAAAAGTCAAAAACAGCGTTTTTAAAAAACCTAATTCGCAACTTTCGATTGATCGAAAAATACATTCGATCGATCAAGTAAGACAGTCATTTTTTAAACAAATTAAAGTACTTTTTCGATCGATTGAAAATCAGAATGGATCGATCGAATTAGGCAGAGGCTCACAAAAAAATTTTTGAGAAAAATCACAGTTTTGAAAAGCACAAACCTTATTTTGAAAAACAACTCCTCAAAGCATTAAATAATGAAAACAAAATGTATGAGTATGAGATGGAATGATTTTTCAAAAACCCAATTTTAATCCCAGTTTCTCCAAAGAAAATTTCAGCCATTCTCTTTTTAAATTCTCAAGCAAAAAAATGTTTTGCATAATTCTCAAAGTATTTTCAAACTTAGTTGGTCAGACCAAAAACACACACAATAACATGTACAAAGTTTAACAAAGAGTAACTTGTGTAGTGTGTGCAACTAGCAAAAACTTTGAGAAACATGTGAGGTGATATGTGAATAGTAATCAATCACAAAGTCTACACAATCCATCACATAAAATTTAAAAGAGACTATCATCTAAAAAGTTACATCCTATAACTCCCACATCTCCTAGAACAAAAGCTTGCAATCATGTAAGTTTCTTGTATTTTTGCCTCTTTTTTTTTTTTTTTTTTTTTGTAAGATGGCATCAAGCCTAATAGTACACACCAATTTTATCATTAAGCAATTAAGCTGAGGCAACACCTTATGTTCTTTTTGTGCATGTGCTACACTTTCTCGAGTACAGAATCTTATGATATGCACTAAGGTGTTCATGATTGGCTAGTGAATAGTGGTGAGATGGTTATTTATTCCTTTCTCAAAAGGATCAAGTCCGATAATCAAATAACATATGACTTCAAGATCAAGACAAAGTGATAAATACCATAAACATCTTTCCCACACAACATGCACTACAAAGCTTCAACTAGTCAAGTGCAATAAATAAGCTCATCAAAGCTAAACAAGGTACATAGGACATGATATGTGTAAATAAATTGACCAACCTTATTTTGAAAAACCAAGAAAACAATGTCAAACACATTTTTGCTTTCTCCTTTTCTCCTTTTTTTTTTTTTAATTTTTATTTAAGAGAAAACGAAATAAATCCTAGAATGAAATGCATGAATGTAATGCAATGCAAATCCCAGAAACAAAACAAAAGAAACACAAAAAACCAAAGAACAATGGTCACAAAGTAATGAGCAATGAAGTACAAGGACCATGTCAAAAAGACTCAATTAGGTCGAGTCTTTTGCATCCAAAACCTTTTAGATGCACCACGAGCATTGGAGTTCATATTCACATTCGCATGATTTCTAATTCCAGAATTGGAATAAAGGTTCAAAGTCTTTACCAATTCAACAATAAGTGCCATAGGATCTTGTACTTGAGGCACAGGCACCTTTGGTTTAGTTGCTCTCTAAGCAGCTTAAAGCTTGTAATAGTTCGGACGAATGTGTCCAGACTTTCCACAATAATGACAAACCCAAACAGGTTTACCATGCATCTTGTCCTTAGAAAGGGTAGGTTTAGTTTCTCTCAGATCAACCCTAATCTTCTTAGGAGGTGAAACTTCTACAGGTTTGATTACCTCACTCACAGGTGGGTTGACAGTTTCACTCACAACCTCACTCACAGAAGGTTCAGAAGAAGATAAAGGAACAAAGTTCGTGGAATGTGGAGTAGACACAGAGATGCTTTCAACATATCCTATCCCAGATTTATCAGAAGGATACTTTTGAATTTTCAGCATGTGATCAAGTTTAGAACTAGCAGTTCTAGCAACAGATAAATCATGTTCTAAAGTTTTAACTTTATTAAGTAAAAGCATGTTCTTAGATTTCACATGGTTCAAAAGATCATTAGCATTAAATAATTTAACAAGCAAATTTTTCTTTTCAAGCTCAAGAGAATCAATTTTCTTCAGGCCAAGTTCAACATTCATAGCATCATTTGCAGCAACTTTGCAAAGTTTATTATAGGCCTCTTGAAGATCTGCATCCTCAGAGAGTTCCCTATCAGAAAGGTTCTCCTCAACAGATATGCTTTCATTGACTACTGCAGTAGCAGTGAAAGTAATAAAGTTTCCATCCTCGTCACATTCAGACTCATCATCAGAAACCTCATTATCACTAAGGGTTACAGCCATAGTTTTACCCTTATTTCTCAAGAATGTAGGACATTCAGATTTAACATGATCATACCCTTGACAACCAAAACACTGAGCACCCAAAGAATTGTTTGAAGATTGACCTACTTTTTCTCTAGGTTTTTCAAAGTTATTAACCTTAGTGGGATCATTCTTCCTAAAGTTTCTAGGTTCAGCAGTATTTGTACCTCTTGCCCTTCTATTTGTATTTCTCAGAAAGTTTCTAAAATTCTTGGCAAGGTAAGCTATCTCTGTAGCAAAGAGCTCATCATCAAATCCACCAGCCTCAACATCATCAACAGAGTTAAGAGCCATTGATTTGGATTTATTTGTTTTGGGTAAGTCAAACTCATAGGACTGAAGAGATCCTACAAGCTCATCAACAAAGATGGAGTCCACATCCTTGCTCTTAGTAATGGCAGTCACTTTGAGTCTAAAGTCTTCAGTTAACGATCTAAGTATCTTCCTAACAATTTTAGGTTGATCATAGATTTCACCCAAATTAAAAGCAGAATTAACAATATCATTCAGTTTGGCATAAAATTCATCAAAGGATTCATCATCAGACATCCTAATGCTCTCAAACCTAGAAGTTAATTGCTGCAGTTTGTTTATCTTAACTGCCTTTGTGCCTTCATGCACAGTTTGGAGGATTTTTCAAGTAGAATGAGCAACCTCAACATTAGAGATCCTCTTAAATTCCTCCATAGAAACAGCATTGAAGATGACATTCATAACTTTGCTATTGAAGCCTGCTGCTTCTTTTTCAGAAGTTTGCCACTCACTCACAGGAGTAGTGGGTTTCTGCCATTCGTACTCAACGAAATTCCAAACTCTCTCATCAATGGATTTCAGGAATGCTTTCATCCTTACTTTCCAATAAGCATAGTTATTCCCATTAAAGTGAGGAGGAACAACAAGAGAGTGTCCATGCTCCATGACAACAGGGGTCAAGGATCAGCTCAAAGATCAAAAATCTCAGATGAAAGAGCTACTTGCTCTGATACCACTTGTTAGAAAAATTTAGACCCCTTAACACACAACCAGATTGAGTAGCCTAGTTAATTAGCCAAGTTGTTACTTAGTCAAATTAAGCAATTCTAGGCTAAAACAATCAAACAATCATATCAAGAATATATAGTAGCGGAATAATAAATAACACAAGATATGATCACCTAGGAAAACCAAACTGGTAAAAAACCTGGGGAGGATTTTACCCACCGATCCTCAAGGAAGAACTGAATTCATTATGAAAGAATCGAAGTTCATACAAAAGGATTTACAAGCTCCCCGCTTGACTTCCTAATACTACCTACCAGTAGAACTTACTGACATAACCCCGTGCAAGCTCCAAATCCACGGACTCCTTTCTTGAATTCTTCAATCAGCTACAAGCACCCACGCTTGATATTCTTTAAGCTTCAATGGTAGCAACCAAGTTGATCATCAAGATGTTGAAGTAATCTCAATCTTGAAAACCCTAAACTTTATGTAAAGGAAAGCTCCTCTAGACCTCACAAGAGATTTACACAAAACAGCAATGTATGAGCAACAATACAACTGGAGCAACTCTAAAAACGTGACTAGGGTTTTGCCTTATATACCTAGGGCAAAAACATAAAACCCTAAACGCTTAATGAGTTAGGACTGAGTTGGAAAAACTGCAAAAAAATGCAATCTGGTCAACTTTCGATCGATCGAATCTATTCTTCGATCGATCGAGCCAAACCGAAATGCCCCAATGCATCTACAGTCTTTTGATTCCAACTTTACAATAATTAAACAACTTTGAGCACACTTTAACAAGACTTAACATATTTTTTTGATCATGGTTTGCCAATATTACAAATTAGAGTTCTAAATACATAAATTCCTAAACCTTTAGAACCTAACAAAAATGTTCACTAACGAGGTCAAACCTTACCACCAAAACTCATTAGTCACCTCTTCTAGCCCTCTCTTAAGCTTGATTTAATCCAAAATAGAGGGGTTTCCATGCCCTTGGTATGAAATGCTTTTGTCACAAGAAGCTCAAATTGATTACTACAAACCAAGAGAACATCCAGGCTCCTAGTGAAAGATGAGATCTCCATAGCATAGATTCATAATTGAACGTGAGATTTAAAGCACAAAACTCCAAAGTTACCAATTCTAATCTAATCTGTTGCTAGAAGATAAAAAGTTTAAAGTAATAACCATGACATCGAGGTGGACCTGTGGGTTGTGGTGCCACATGTGGATAAATGTGAAAGAAACGAAGGAAACTAAATCCAATAACGCACCCATGCCCCTAGTGTGGGCATCTTAAGGAATAGGACATGGTTAAATGTGACGAAATGACGACAATTGGCTGATGGCGAGATAATCATGAACCAATGGTGAGGTTTGATGATAAGCAAATGGGGAAAGGGATGATGGTATGAGAAAATGAACACGTGAGCAAAGATGGGGATTAGTGACAAATGAGACCGAACCTACTTTTAAATAGGTTGCCTACATATCCAATGGAATCTGGTCTAACGTAGTTTCAGGGAAATACATGACATTTTTTTTGGGGATAAATTTTCTACAATAGATTCCAAGAAGTAATTCCAAGAGATGTCGCACCTTGAAGGCCCTACCCAAGGTGAACAAGGGGAAAGTGGGTACTGTAACAAAAGAGTTAATAGCAAAGGACCAATGAGGCTAGGTATGTAAGAATAGGCTTAAGTAATGAAGATCACCCATCGTTTGGTCATTACTTCAAACGTGATATCTTTTAAGTTGGTCAAGATTGGTTGGCTCAAAGAATTGATTCCCATCTAAGTCCATTAGCCAAGCCGCACCTTCGGGAGATAGTTCTTTAATGATAAACGGGCCACTCCAATTAGGCCTAAACTTGCCTATTGGGTCTTTCACCGTGCATTTGATCATCTTTACAACCATATCCCCTTTTTTTAGTCCACGGGATTTCACCCTTTTGCTAAATGCTCTAGCCATTTTCCTTTAATAAGCATGCATATGGTTTACAGCCTGAAGACTTTTCTCATCCATTAGATTCAGTTCATCGAACCTAGATCTAATCCAATCTTCCTCTGACACATGGTGCTCCAAGGACACTCAGTGAAGGAACCTCAATCTCAACCGGTAATACTGCCTCCATGCCATATACTAAAGAGAAAGGTGTGGCTCCAATTACTGTTCTAAAAGATGTTCGATAGGCCCACAATGCAAACGGTAATTTTCCTGGCCAATCACGATGTGACTCAATCATTTTCTCTAATAACTTCACCATGTTCTTGTTCGCTGCTTCCATAGTTCCATTGGTTTGGGGTCTATAAGGTGATGACTTGTGATGTTGGATGTTGTATTTTGCTAAGAGGGTTGAAATCTCTTTCTTGAAGTGAGGGCCTTGATCGGATATATCAACTCATGTGGAACCCATACCTACAAATAATGTTCAACTTGATAAACTTGGAAACTTCTATCGATGTCAGCTTGGCATAAGATGCTGCTTCAACCCATTGCATGAAGTAATCAATTGCCACTAGAATGTATTCATGGCCATTTGATGCCTTAGGGGTGATTTTCCTAATTATGTCAATGCCCCACACCGAGAAAGGCCAAGGTGTAGTCATGTAATGAAATTTAGAAGGTGGTACGTGATTGAGATTCCCATGGATTTGGCACTTATGACACCCCCTAATATGTTTACAACAATCTGTTTCCATTGTCAACCAGAAATAGCCAAGTCTTATTATCTTTCTTGCCAACATATGTCCACTCATATGAGGTCCACATTGCCTGCCATGCACCTCATTTATCACCTTTTCTATTGACAATTCATCCAAGCACAACAACAAAATGCCCTCAATTGATTTCTTGTACAAAGTGTCCCCACATATTACAAATCTAGAGGACAACTGACGCAAAGTACGTGTATCCTTCTTCGTACCACACTCAGGATATTCATTGTTTCTCAAAAATTGATAAATGTCAGTGTACATGGTTTATCATCTGAGAATAGTTCCATTATTTCCATAATGCGCAAGTATACGGGCTCTGTCCTTTTTTCCACTAGAAAAAGGCAAATAACTACACCTTCAGGAATATGCAACATGGAAGCAAGAGAAGCCAAAGAATCAACTAGATGGTTCTCATCCCAAGGAAGATGATGATAAGTGATATTTTCAAACTTTCCAACTAAAAGCTCTAAGTAAGCATGATATGGCCTCAACTTTGGATCTCTAGTCTTCCATTTACCTTGGATTTGCTATAACACCAAGTTAGAATCACCAAAGGCCGCTAGTCTCTTTATCCCCAACTCTATTGCGGTCTCTAGCCCCATAACGCATGCCTCATACTCTAAAACATTATTAGTCACTAGCCAATTGTTTGGAAAGATAGTCTAATGGCCATTGGGATGACATCACCATCTGAGGAGATCAACAAAGTACCGATCCCGTGTCTTGAACTATTTGAGGAGCCATCAAAATACATCTTCCATGTCGAAGACCCTTCTTCTACCATGACGATGTCTTCATCTGGAAATTCATCAACAACAACTTGCTTGTCCAATATTGGATGAGCAGAGAGGCGGTCTGCGATAATTTGACCTTTAACTGACTTTTAGACCACAAATGTAATGTCATAAGTGTTGGAAAAATACATGTTTGTATCGCATATAAAACATATGTAGCAGAAAATTAACAGATCTACTTCATTCGCAATTGATAACATATACTATGTAAATTTCAAAATTCAAGAATAAGAGAATGTACCTTGGTATGGTGAATTTCAAAACCAAAGATCAAAAGTTCTTGAGAACACTTTCAATCTTCACTCCAATTCCACTCGTGCCCAAGAAGTGTGATCTCTCAATTAATTTCTATGAATTTTTTCAAGGGAGAATTAGAGAGTGTCCAATACTCACATACAAACCATTTCAAGTTTTTTTTTTTTTTTTTATACTAAATTCTGTATGTTTTTCTCCTTATAACTAATTATCTGATTAGGCTAGCCTTTTGGGCCTTTCCAATTAGGCTTTAGTATGTGGCTTGGAGTGGGACCAAAAGGGAACAAATAAGACACTAGCTCCAACAGGCCTTGGGCTTTTCTGTCAACTCTTGACAAATCCAAAGTTACCATTAATTATATTTAATACCACTATATAAATATAATTGCACTCTAGGCCTTATTAATAAATTATATCTCAAGACTTTATTGTACATGCAACCTCTTCATAAAATAATCGTAGTAATATAAAGTCATAAATGTAGACTGCCACTTTATAGATTACTACATCTTAATCCTTGAGTACCCGATTTAATCCTTTAAGTTATTCTTCATATATTTATGAAATCCAATTTCATAAATATATACTTTAGTAACTATTTACTAAAATAGTTAGGCCTAACATTCTGAATAACAAACTCATTAAACTTATATCAAGGGAATATTTTATATCTCCGTTAAGACACTATGAATTTCATCTTGAGAATATATGTTCCATCAACACTAAATGTGGCTACCCAACATACTGAGGTTTTGATCGTAACTTTAGATCTCACTCCTGATATATCAAAGTAACCTACACTTCATGATCAGGTCCATTATTCTCTCAGGATTAAGAGTTCATGTAAATAAAAGTCGTGAAACTTATTATTCATTTGACAGTCGTTAGGAGAACAATAAATCTCACATCGGTCCAGTTCAATATATTTTAACTCTTAAAACATATCAACATATCAACTAGAAGTCTCCACTTCCATGATCAAGACAAATCATCTTAGTTGATATGTTATAGTATTCACAAGTGAAATACCCAATTTCATCACCAACTACGAACTAAAATTTTGAGTTTACAAAGAACTTGTGATTTATATCTTTTGTGACTTTTCATATAAATCACATACTATGTATCTCATGGACAATATGATAATGTCCAAATATTCATGTCACCATCATTTTAGAAAATAATAAAAAAACTTTATTAATCACAACATTAAGTCATACATAATTTCATACATAATAACATACATATCATCATACAATAGGATTTTAGGGCATTAATCCTAACAATCTCTCATTTGCCCTAAAGACTATTGTGCACTAATCTAACTCCCATTCCCTCCAAATGTGACTCGAAAGTTCTTTGAGGCAAGGTTTTGGTAAAGAGATCTGCTAGATTATTTGCACTTTCAATCTTTGCAACTACTACATCTCCACGAGTAACAATGTCTTGAATGATGTGGTACTTTCTCTCAATGTGTTTTCCTTTCTTATGATTCCCTGGATCTTTGGATTGTGCAACCGCTCTACTATTGTCGCAAAATAATGTGATAGGAACTTGCTCTATTCTCACTACATCAAGATTAGAAAGGAATTTCTTGAGCCAAACAGCTTCTTTTGCTGCTTCATAAGCAGCAACATATTCAGCTTCCATGGTGGAGTCTGCAATACAAAATTGCTTAACACTCCTCCAACTTATGACTCCACCTCCCAAGGTAAGCACACAACTTGAAGTGGACTTTCTGAAATCTAGATCTGATTGAAAATTTGAATCTGTATAGCCAATGGGAATCAAATCCTCACATCGGTAAACAAGCATATAATCTCTCGTTCTTCGTAGATACTTGAGAATATGCTTTACAGCTTGCCAATGTTTTGGTCCTGGGTTTGATTGATATTGGCTGATCATGTCAATTGAATAACAGATATCTGGTCTAGTACAAAGCATGACATACATGAGACTTCCTACTACAAAAGCATAAGGCACTTGTCTCATCATATTTTCTTCCTCTTGAGTCTTAGGCCTTTGGTCATTATATAGAGGAACTCCATGTCTGAAAGAAAGTAATCCTTTCTTGGAGTTTTGCATGCTAAACTATTCTAGAACCTTATCTATATATCCAGATTGTGATAAGCCTAACATCTTATTCTTGCGATCTCGCCAAAGCTTGATCCCTAGAATAAAATTAGCCTTACCTAAGTCCTTTATATCAAATTGGCTTGACAACCAAATCTTCACTGATGACATTACCCCTACATCATTTCCAATGAGTAGAATATCATCAACATAAAGCACTAGGAACATTACTACTTTATCTCAATGTCTTTTGTACATACATGGTTTATCAAGATTTTGTTCAACACCAAATGACTTGATTGCTTGATCAAATTTGATGTTCCATGACCTAGATGCTTGCTTAAGTCTATAAATGGACCTTTTCAACTCGCATACCATAAGCTCTTGGTTTTTGCAATGAAATCTTCCGATTGCATCATATAGATTTCTTCTTCAAGATTGCCATTTAGAAAAGCAGTCTTGCCATCCATTTGCCAAATCTCATAATCATAATGAGCAGCAATGGATAAGAGAATTCTAATATATTTAAGCATTGTTAATAGTGAAAAGGTTTTTTCATAATCAATACGTTCTTTTTGTGTATACCCTTTCGCCACTAGTCTTGCTTTAATGGTTTCAACCTTTGCATCTATCGTTCTCTTCCTCTTGTAAACCCATTTGCAACCAATAGGTTTAATGCCGTTAGGCGCCTTTACAAGATCCAAACTTGATTAGAATACATTGAATCTAATTCAGATTTCATAGCTTTGACCAAATGATATGCATCTATATCATTCATTGCCTCTTCATAAGTGTGAGGATCAGTTTCAGCTTCTTCTGAGATAACTTCATAAGTTTCTTCCAAACCTAAAAATCTTATAGGTGGCCTAACAATCCTCCCACTACAAAGAGGCACCTGTGTACTAGACATCTCATGAGTAATATCTTGTGGTGTATCCAATACAACAACATCATCCCTAGTTTCATCCATTGGTTGTTCATTTATAGGTTCATTCATTTCAGTTAAAACAACTCTACTTTTAGGAGTATAATCATTCATATGGTCATTTTCCAAGAATTTGTCATTTGTACTAACAAACACTTTATTATCTTTATGACTATAGAATAAACCTCCAACAATTCCTTTTGGATACCCTACAAAGAAAACCATTTCTGTTTTAGACTATAGGGTATCCAAAAGGAACTGTTAGAGGTTTATTCTATAATCATAAAGATAATAAAATGTTTGTTAGTACTTTAATAAAAGTAACCAAAATAATAGGGTGTCCAAAAGGAATTGTTGGAAAATAAAGTGAGATGTTTGGGTTACTAAGAATGGGTTCACAAACCTCCAACAGTTCCTTTTGGATAATAAAGTGTTTCTCAGTAACCTAAACCAAAGCTAGGCAATTCTTCTCAATGGTACTATACTTCAATTCATAATCAAGCATTTTCTTACTCAAATAATAGATCGCTCTTTCTTTACCATGGTCATCGTACTGGGCCAACATAGCCCAAAGCAACATCTGATACTGACAAGTATAGCAACAACGGGCGTCCAGAAATAGGCAGAGCTAATACTGGAGGTGATTGCAAATATTCTTTTATCTTCTCAAAGGCGTCTTGACATTGTTCATTCCAATCTTTTGGTTGGTTCTTCTTTAAAAGCTTGAAAATGGGTTCACAAACATCAGTCAATTGACAAATAAAACGGCTGATGTATTGCAAACGGCCTAAGAAACCCCTAACCTCCTTCTCAGTGCATGGACGGGGCATGTTCAAGATAGCCTTGGCTTTTGCAGGATCTACTTCTATACCCTTTTGGCTAACAACGAAACCCAATAGGCGACCAGAAGTCACACCAAAAGCACATTTCTTCAAGTTTAGTCTCAATTTGTATTTGCGAATTTGTTCAAAAAACTTCCTCAAAATAGAACAATGTTCACTTCTCTCCTTAGACTTCACAATCATATCATCAACGTAAATCTCAACCTCCTTATGCATCATATCATGGAGAATGGTGGTAGCTGCCCTTTGAAAAGTAGCACCCGCATTCTTCAAACCGAAAGGCATGAGCTGATAATAATTAGGGCTGTCTAGTGGTAAAAGACACTACCCACTGACTTGAGGCCCAATGGGTGGACCCAAAGTCCATGGCCAGTCAAATTTGGGTCCCTCTCTAATAAAAATTGAATAGTCAGTTCGAGTAGCAGGTTAATGGGTTAAAAAGCTGTAGAACCTGACCCGACCGATGGTTTAAGATTAAAATATATATATATATATATACACATATATATGTGTGTGTGTGTGTGTGTGTGTGTGTGTGTGTGGGTTATTTCTAGATCATGTGAAGTCTGAAGAGAGAAGAGTACTGATTGGACTAAAAGCTGAATTGTTTAGTGCTACATGCAAGAGTGATTGGACTAAAAGGCTAAAAGCATTGAAATTTCACAGCTTCCACGCAAAAGAAAATCTTCATCTGATGATTTAGAATGGCTAGTTGGCTACCCTTCAAATCAAAATCAAATTTTCACTTTCTCATGCCTCTGGTCATGAATCATGGACCATGGTTTAGGGTTTCAAGACTCTACTCAGCTACACTTATAAAAATCAAAATAATATTTTCCTTACTTCTTACTTGGCTCAAACTCAAGGTTTCAAGACTCTTAACCCTCATCTCTCTCTTTTATAAATTGGACTTTTCTGAATGTTCTCTGTTCTCTCTACTCTCTAATCTCTCTAGTGATTTCAAAATCTCTCTTTTTTATTTTGAAACAAACAAAGTCCTTTACTCCTTTACATCAAAATATTTTTAGTTTCTTCACTCCACAGGGTTGCTGCCTCCTCACCCCACCTAATGCCGTTACCTCACTTTGTTTCCACTTTCCACCATTGGTCTTCTCAGCCTCTTAGTCTCGACTTCCTATTCTCAGATCAGGTAAATTTTCTTCCTTTTTCATCCCTCTTTTTTGTATTTTGTGTTTGTGATATGGATTTATCATTTTGTTCAAATGAGTTTTTTTGTTTTTTTTTTTTTTAAGTAATAAGAATCATATGAAAAGCAACTTAAGGGATCTTGTTCAAATGATTTAAAACTTAAAGATTAGGGACCTAAACAAGAGATTGGATTCAAAGATGAAACCCTAAATTTTTTTTATTTGATTTGTTGGTCAAAGACTTGATTTATCACTTTTCAAAGATGGAACCCCTAATTTGAGTATGTTTGTTTGTGTTATCATTTTTTGAAGACTTGAGCTATCACTTTTCTGAGTGTGCTTTGTGTTTATTTTCATGTATACTCTTTACAGACAGACATTATAATTAGTTTGATTCATTATTTTAGTGTGCTCTGAGTGTGATTTGTATCAGCCCTGTTTTATTCCTTGTTTTGTTTTGTTTTTGTTTTTTCTTATTTGCCCGTTTTATTCCTTGTTTTGTTTTTTTTTTTTTTTTTTTTTTTTGATCAATATACTTGAATCTTCAATTTTTTTTTTTTTTTTTTTTTTTTTTTTCTTTGATCAATATACTTGAATCTTCACTGTAAAAAAAATTAAAAAAGAAAAAAGAAAAGATGAACCCCTATTTTAAAAAGATGAAATCCAAACTATTGAAAATTTAGACCCCTTAAAACACAACCAGATTGAGTAGCCTAGTTAATTAGCCAAGTTGTTACTTAGTCAAATTATGCAATTCTAGGTTCAAACAATCAAACAATCATATCAAGAATATAAAGCAGCAGAAAAGTAAATAACACAAGATATGATCACCCAAGAAACCACACAGTAAAAACCTGGGGAGGATTTGACCTAGCTATCCTCAAGGTAAACCTGAATCCACTATGCGAAAGAATCGAAGTTCATACAGAAGGACTACAAGCTCCCCGCTTGACTTCCTAATGCTACCCACCAGTAGAACTTACTGACACGACCATGTGCAAGCTCCGAATCCACGGACTCCTTCTTTCTTGGATTCTCCAATCAGCTACAAGCACCCACACTTGATATTCTTTAAGCTTCAATGGCAACAACCGAGTTGATCATCAAGATGTTGAAGTAATCTCTACCTTGAAAACCCTAAGTTTTGTGGAAAGTCAAACTCCTCTAGATCTCACAAGAGATTTACACAAAACAGAAAAGTATGAGCAACAACTCAACTGGAGCAACTCTAAAAACGTGGCTAGGGTTTTTCTTTATATACCTAGGGTAAAAACAGAAAACCCAAAACGTTTAATGAGTTAGGGCTGAGCTGAAATTTTCTGCAGAAAAACATTCTGCCCGAGCTTCGATCGATCAAGTCTTTCCTTCGATCAATCGAGCCAGGCCGAAATGCACCAATGCATCTTGTAGCCACTCGATTCCAACTTTACATGAAAGATCAACTTTGAGCAAGTCTAAACAAGACTAAATAACCTATTTTGATCATGGTTTGCCAACAATACAAATTAGAGTTCTAAATACATAAATTCCTAAATCTTTAGAACCTAACACAAACACATTCTTATTTTCTTATCTGATTGTATTTTATTGCTCATTTGTTTGATTTATTTTGCTTTCCTAACTTAAAAATTTGAAATCCTAATTTTATACAGGAGTTAAAAGTTGTTCAAGTAGGTTTTTTGCTTCCTTTTCAAGGTTGAGTCCCTAACAACTAAGAGTTATCTGAGGTATCATTTCTTTCTCTTTTAACTTCTTGTTATTGTTTGTGTGTTACTATTGTCATTTTTTTTGTTGTCGCTTTGACCTATTGTTGTTGATTTTCCGTTCTTTTTAAATAGAATACTTAGATAAAATTTCATGAATTACTAGTGAATATGGTGATCTTATATTTACATTTTTTCCCTAGCTCAGCTAGAATATTATATGTTGAAAAATTTTAGAATGTACTACACAATAACTAATACAAGATCAATGATTAATATGGATCCCTTCTCAATCAAAGTTTTTGGGGTTGCTTAGTTGAGCCCTTGGACAGGCTTCTAAATTCTTTTTTGGGTCTGAAAACTCAAGTCTGAAGTCATATTTATTCATCTCCTGTTTGAGGAATATCTTACTACAATAATTGTGTTTGCAAATTGATGATGATATGTCTTTGTAATTTCTTTTTGTGGCTTTGATTTTCTTAGCTTTGATTTTCTCTTTCTCATCAGAGCTGTTAAGCCACCCAATCTATGTAGTGTTTATTTACGTGTAAAATGATATATCAATCCTTTGCTTCATGTCTTGATCAGAGTTATCATACTAAATAGGATTGGGTTATCTTCTCATCAACTGAGAGTTTAGAAGCCCTACTTTTTTCCTTTTAAATTATAGAAAAGGTCATTATTAATTGTAAGTTTGATACCTATATGAATCCTTTGAAAATTAGACAAAGATTGAGACATGATGCACCCTTTCACTAGACTTGATAATTTGATATATTCTTGCACATTGTCTTTTAAATTTTTTGGTCAATCTTGTTAGTTGATTCAAGATACATCCCAATCAGTACTTGTGAAGTCAATTTTTATGCATTATGATATTTCTTATTCTACAAAGCTCTAGTGTATGTGTCTTTGCCCTTTAAGAGGTCAACTTCAATGATCTTTCTGAGGATCATTTTTTTTCTTTTTTATGGTTGTTTGCAAATGCTTAAATTTGATGTCTTTTGGTTATGGACCCTTCTAGTGATGCACCACCTTCCCAAACAACACTCGCTATCCAAGCTAAACCTGCTGCCACTCTAACTAATGCTGAGGCACTTCCACCTAAACCTAATGACAAAGCCAAGGTGAGCGAGGTAGATGCTGATTGTGGTAATAATAGGAAAAAGTCTATTGCTTAGGATCATTTTGAAAAATTAAAGATTGGTAAGGATCAATATAAGGCTATTTGCCATTATTGCCAAAAAACTTATCGTGCTAATAGTAAGGGGCATGGTACTACTAATTTGTTGAATCATGTACCAAATTGTGTTAAGAACCCTAATAGAGATGCACTTAAAGGGCAACAAACCTTAGCATTTGAACCCAAAATGAATGGGGAGGAAGGGTTTCAGCTTGTACCAAAAGCCTTTACTGTTGAGGTTTCTAGGAAGGCACTCACTGAAATGATTGTAATAGATGAGAAACTAAAGCAAGGGACGTGATTCGCATTTATGGTGTTGAAAGAGAGAAACTAAAGGTAGCCTTGAAAGGTCGTAGGGTGTGCCTTACTACAAACACATGGACTAGTATTCAAAATCTAAGTTACATGTCCCTCACATGTCATTTTATTGATAATGATTGGAACTTGCATAAGAGAATTCTGAATTTTTGTCAAGTTGAAGACCATAGGGGGGAGACTACAGGTAGAAAGATTGAGATGTGATTGCGAGAGTGGGGTGTTGATGGCACATTCACTTTAACAGTGGATAATGCTTCCTCTAATGGTGCTACCATTAAATTTTTACAAACAGTAACCAAAGATTGGAAGGAGACTATTTTAGAACATGATTTCTTGCACATGAGGTGTTGTGCACATATCTTAAATCCAATTGTGATGGTTTGAAAGAAATTGATGCGTCCATTGCTAGGGTGTGTGAAACGGTGAGGTATGTGAAGTCCTCACCAAATAGAAATCAAACTTTTAGGAGTTATATGGAGAGATTAGGTATTGAATCCAAGTGTTTACTAAGTCTAGACATACCTACTAGGTGGAACTCTACCTACCTCATGTTAGATATTGCTGAAAAATTTGAGAAAGTGTTCCTAAGAATGGACTTTGAGAATGATAGCTATTATTCATACTTTATGAACAAGGAAAAGAGTGGTGGTTTGAGATCTCCTTGTGGGGATGATTTTCATAATTGTAGGACGTTTGTGGGTTTCTTGAAACTTTTTTACAATGCAACAAAGACCAGGTATGTTTCTGCCCTTGTAATTTTTGTTCATATTGGTCATTCTGTAGTTTTTGTTCTTTGTCTTTATATATTATTGATAAATAATTTTTTCCCCTTGTATTGTAGGAGGAAGGAAGGTCACATGTTGTATAGGAGGCAATTTTTTGGATATATTTTGGGAGTTTTTTTGGACAGATGTATAGCTTTTCTTTATACATGTACTCTTGCTTATAGGAAGGAAAACTTTGCATCTATGTAGGCTTTCCTTTCTATAAGTTATGGACTTGTTCACTATAGATAATAGAGTAGTTCTTTACTACATTAGGAAAGCTATTTTTTGGAAATACTTTTAGTAACTCATAATGGTAACTAATTATATATACTATTGGGAATATTGCCTACTGCCATGGTGGTTTACTGCCTTACACTTGTGCAGTAACTACCTTCTTTGCTGCCTCTATGGCTTAATATATATATATATATATGTATGTATGTATAGAATTATGAAGATGCTCTAGTATTTGTAGCAATGCTTGCTACTATGTGGTTTTGGAATATTACTTGATGTGTGGAATGGTTGGCAGGTTTAATGTATTTAGAATCTAAACTTTAGATTGACTTTCATATGCTTGAGTTCTCTTGAGGCAATTTTGAGGTACTGCCCAATGGCTTGGCCTTTAGGCTTTGGCAATTTGGAAAATATTTGTTGTAATGTGTGAATGATTAACAAGTGGTAAAAAAATTTCTATTTTATGCATTTTTATTTGTTTGATTAATGCCTAGGTTTTACATGCTATTGATGTTTAGCATGTGGTAAAAAATGGTATTTTGTGTGTTTTTATTTGCTTGCTATTGTGTCAAGGTTTTACTTTGTATTTTTTTGTTCCCAAATATCAATATGTGGGCTCTGGGAAGTATAGATTTGGACTAATATATGTTCATGCAAAGCTTGACTGCCTATTTTAAAGGGTACTAGCCCATTTTAAATGAAATGATGTAAAAAAAAGGCCCAATCTGATATGACAAAATTTAGAAAGCCCAATAATATTGGCCAAAAAGGCCCAAAAATATTAAATCCATGAAAATCTACAAATTTGGTCCAATGTGGTCCAAACTCACCAAATTGTTAAATCCGACCCACCCCAACCGATGACCTGACTCGGCGAATCCGACCCATATTTTGGGTGAGTATGGGTCAATTTTTTAGTGACCTAATCCAATCAGGTTGAGTGCGGGTTAGGCCCAAACCCGGGCTGACCCAACCCGTGGACAACCCTAATAATAAACACCCCATTCTGTAATAAATGTCATTTTCTCCATATCTTCTAGTGCCATCAAAATTTGATTATATGCTGAAAAACCGCCCATGAATGAGAATAAGGCATGCCCAGATGTAGCATCAACCAACATGTCTATATGTGGTAGAGGGAAATCATCCTTCAGGCTAGCCTTATTCAAGTCTCGATAATCAACACACATTCGAACCCTTCCATCTTTCTTAGCAACTAGTACGATGTTGGCCAACCAATCTAAGTATTCTATCACTCTCAGAGAGCCTACTTTTACTTGCTTCTCAATTTCCTTTTTAACTTGCACACTCCATTTTGAATTCATTCTCCTTAGCATTTGTTTGATTGGTTTAGCATTAGGGAGTAAGCGGAGGTGATGTTGAACAATATTTGTATCTAGTCCAGGCATGTCCTCATAGGACTAAGCAAAAGCATCCAAGTAAGATTCCAACAACTCTATTAACTTAGATCTTTCACTTTGGGACAAGGAAGTCCCTATTTGGATTTCCCTAGGTTGGGCTTTTGTCCCCAAGTCGATTACCTCAGTTTCCTCCATGATGGGTTGTGCTCGATTTTCATGGGATTCTATAGTATGAGTAAGTTCATGAGGTCGTTGATCTAACATTGACTCATCATTTGAATCTAAAGGATCAGACTCATCCGAGTTGCAAACAAAAATATCTGGTTAGTCCATACTTATGTTAGGATTTAAAGGCATATTATCTCAAGACATAAATGAGTACTCTGAAACATTCATTTCATTAACTTGAGAAAAAGGTACATTATGAGCAACTGACTCAGTATTCAAGATAGGCTCAAAAGCAACAACAGACTCAACACATGTAGCAAAAGCATCTCCACCAACATTGGTGATAAGTACAAAATCATTAGACATCGAAACAGGGAGAGGCTCAAAGGACCCCAAGGCATTCTCCTCAGCTACGACACATTAGGCTTCATGCACCGAATAATAACTAGAATCATAGGCCTCAAGCTTCCCAGAATAAATCATCATCAAATCCAAAGTGATCTTCTCTTTTTTTGAAACCAGAGGACCTAGAGTCATGTCATCCACCTCACATTGGTAGTCATTAGTAGCAAAGGCCCCATCCATAAACTCAGATTCATCAGTAACAAAATCAGGGAAATGCAAAGATAAAATACTGCTGCTACTAGAGCACTGAGAGATATGAGCAAGTAGACTTATACCCACAGTAGTAACTGATGACTTTTGAGCAAGAACTTCTAATGTGGTTGGTGGAACCAATCTTAGAAGCCAATGCATCACTACCTCCAACATCAAATACGTGTAGCTCTCCAAACAATGCCTCAAAACTGCATACAATCTCTCTAGTGATCTCATCAACCCAAACCTGAGATGGTTGTGAGTGTGGTAGATTGGTTTTTGACTTAGTAAAATAGTCCATGAGAGAGCCTCGAATCGGAGCCATCAAATAATGAAAAGGTATGCCCAATCACCTCGCAAGGCTTTGACCTCAATGTATGACACTCACCCTAGCCCAATCTTCCTCCTTTGGAGCAAACCTAGGCCAAAAATAGAATTTGGCTCAATATCCTCAACAAACTTCGACACTCCCTATTGGCGTCTACCTAATCCAAGACCAGGCATGAATTGCATATCCCGCATAATCTCTGATATGACTAAATTACATAATCTCTAATATGACTAAATTACTATACAAATTGAACGGCAAAGGCAAGTAGTCCTTCGTAGGATTAGATATCTCAATAGTCTGCACTTGCTCGAAATGGAAGCCAAAGCCACTCAACATAGGATCGGAGTCACTATGCTTTAATCTCCAATATTGGCTCATAAAGTGGGAAGGGATCAAGAACAACATCTATAGTAATAATATCCTTTCCATGCCTATATCTCAACTTCTGGTGGTGGGATGATGGAAGAACATTCCATGCATGAATGAATGGTCGCCCTAAAAGAAGGTTAAAGAAAGGCCGGATCTCTAAAACTTGGAAAAGAGTTGGGAATGTGACAAATCCCAACTGTATTCCTAACTCAAGAGTCCCAATAACTTTTCTGCTTGTGTTATCATAAGCTTTGACCACTTAGTGCCCGTTTGGTTGAACTTTCTGAGCCTAAAAGTTGGCTTTTACAAAATGCTGCTCTATATTTGCGTTTGGTGAGAGTAAAGCAAACTTTTTCTGAAAATTGGCTTTTACATTCCTCCAAATCTTGCGCGTTTTGGAAATGAATGCCTTTTGCTCCATAATTGAAAAGCTGGGACTCAGCTTTTATTTTTATATCCGTTGGGCTCGTGGAGTTACAAAACTGCCCTTGACTAAAGGGCAAGGGTTACACTTCAGAATCTTCACACACGCAGGCCACACATCTGTCTTACCCTTCAGAGAAATTGCTCTCTCATCTTAAGGAGAAAAGAAGGCTCTGGAATCACAAGTGGAATATAAAGGGAAAAAAAAAAAAAAAGAGATGAAGGAATCCTATGGGGCACGTGTGTGGTGGACAAAATGCAAGAGAAGAAAAAAAAAAAGAAAAAGAAAAAGAAAAAAGAGGAAACGTATGGGTGAAAGAAAGTCAAAGAACCAATTTAAAAATACTACCACAATATTTATCACAATATTTTCACAATAAATTTTAAAGGGTAGGTTATTATTAGCTAATATTTGTGAGAAAAAATAATAATTATTTTAGAAAGAGAAAAAAAAATTTTAATAGTATGTTAAAATTAAAATTTGTATCAATTTTTATCACAATATTTTCACAATAAATCTTAAGTAGTAGGTTATTATTAGCTAACTTGGTGAGAAAAAAAATAATTTTTTTAAAAAGAGAAAAAAAATAATTGTAATAGTATGTTCAAATTAAAATCAGTATCAATTATCATAATATTTTCACAATAAATCTTAAGTGGTAGATTGTTATTAGCTAATATTGATGAGAAAAAAATAATTTTTTTAGAAAAAGAAAAATTGATTTAAGTATATGAAGTAGTTGATTTAAGTATGAAATAAACTCGCATTAAAAAAAAAGTATGAAATAAACTCCCTTATATATACATTGTCCTTTTTGGTAATTTATTCCTCAAACTGCCACTTTTATAAGTGCTACCAAACACTCAGCTTTTTCAAAAAGCACTTTTTAACAGTTTTACCAAACACTCAGCTTTTTGAAACTCAACTTTTTCATTATGGACTTTTTAAAAACTCAACTTTTTCATTATGCACTTTCACAAAAAGCTGAACCAAACTCACCCTTAGGAAGATTCACAAAAATCAGCTTTCCTAAATCCGAGGGTAATTGTAAAAACTAGTGGACAAACATTCAAAGCAGACCCATTATCAACAATCACTGAAGGGATTCGTCTAGATGCATAACTAACAACAATCATCAAAGGCCGATTATGGTTCAGGCCTTTAGGAGTAAGGTCAGCATCTGAGAATGATAAAACAATGGAATGGTCAGCTATAAGCAAGTGAACAACCTCATCAAGAGAGGCAGGTGTACGCACATGGATCTGAGTCAAAGCTTTTACCAAAGCATCTCAATGGGCAGTAGATGAAGCTAAAAATCCCCAAACCAACACATTAGTGCGTCCTCTTTGACTACTTAATAACCTCATTACGTCCTCTATAATCTTAGCATGAGTCTTTTCTTTATCATTTGATAAATTTGATGGATGCACTACTCAACCACTATGAGTTACCAAGCCAATTTCCCAAAAAGTTTGTGCTTTCCATAGATCCATACTGGTCAACATGCAAAAAGTTGTTCACACCTGCAGATAAGAGGAAAGGACCTAACCTAGTAGGGCTAGAGATGAGGACAAAAGGTGTACTTGTGTATACTCAGGAGAGAGGAAATAAGGCTCAACATCAAGGGAGTTATGCATGACATGGTCAATAGGTAGTTGGGGAGGTTGAGATGACAACGTGTTTGGTATAAGGGTTATAGGTCTAGGTTCCTGTGTGTCCCATGATATCATGTGGAAGGAGGATTCAAGTGGGTCATCTAAGTTGATAAGGTTAAGGTTGGCTGGAGGTGGCGTTGTTATATGTGTAGGTAAAGGGTTGGTGGTCACATTAGGGGGCGGCTCAAGGACAATGACTCTCTTCCTCAACAAATCCTCAATTGCATTGCGAAGAGTAGAGCAATCATCAATAAGATGCCCAGTGGATTGGTGGTAAGCACAATATTGGTTGAGCCTAAAGTTTGGAGGCAAAGGATTTGGCAACTACTTAGGAGGTAACGGTGTGATTTTTCTAGCAGCCAAAAGCTTTTCAAAAGCACAACTGAGAGACATCCTCAAGTTTGTAAATACACGTGGAGCCTTATATTATGGAGATTGTAATTAAAAGGAGGTGGAGTTTGAATGGCATGGACATTGGTTGGGTCATTCAAGGACACAAAAGGTTGGTTGGGGGTATTGATGATGAACATGACTATATTGGGTAGGTATGGGCTGGTGATAGGCAGATTGATTAGGGCTATAATGAGTAGACCAATGCCCTTTTAGGTGTGAGTAACCTAGGCTAGTGGGCCCCCACTACTGAATGTCAAGAACATTAACCTCAGGTTGTCTAGTAAAACCACTTGCCAATCTTTTCCGTATATGATTATTCAAATTAGGTTCTAACCATAAGCCCCTAGAAAATCCTTCCTCAACATCAATACCAGCTTGGACTAAAGCTCAAAAATCAAGATAGCTATTTCCAACCATATGCCTGGCAAACTGGGTTCTCAAGTTCCATAAAATCATCTGAATCTACTCCTGCTCTTTAGGTCTATCAACCATTTAAGCTACCTTAGCTCTCCATCGACTAATATAGGCACTAACAGTTTCTCCATCCTCTTGTTTAGTGGTCTCCAATTCTCTTCATGACAAATCAACATCATTGTTAAAAGTGTACTATGATAGAAACTCATGCATCAAATCATCCCATGTTCTCAGCCTAGATGGACTAATAGAATAATACCTTGGGTAGCCCCAGTCAAAGAAAGAGGAAAAGCTTGACAAGCATCTATTCATCCAACTGTTTGGAACTCATCAAACTTCGGTATAGCCTTAAATGAATCTTTGGAGAACCTATCCCATTATATTTTTCCATGTCAAGCATTTTGAACTTAGGGGGAAACTTAGTTGCAATCTCTAACCCAGAATCTTCCACGTCAAATAAGAAATCGCCCATTCCTCTAAACTTCTTCAAATACCCTTCAAGTTTCACAAATCTTGCAACATGTTCAGTGAACTTAGAGTCAACTACAGGAGACAGAGCCACAAGGCTGAATAGGGACTCCTTGATTCACTTGAGGGGCCAAAACACGAAAATCCACCATGCCATTACTCTCACATGCATGCGCACAACCATCACAAGATAAACACATATTTAAAATTAAAAAAGAAAAAGAAAAAGAAGATAGTAGCCAACATGTATATATATGGAAGAGCCAGACAATTCAAGCAAACCACAATATTTAAATTTAGAGATTGCATGTGAGAGTTGCGCCCATCAAACAATTAATTAAAAAAAAAAAAAAAATTGCCCCTACTCATGTTCGAGTTTGACCTTCTTAACTAGTTCCCAGTGGAGTTGCCAGTTTGTGGACACAGCCACGTGACGCCTAAGCCCGCCCCCCTCCCCCCGGGGGTGGTTTAAGAAAAAGAAAAGTTTGATTTTGAGAGTATTTTTTATTAGAAAAATCGTGAGTCTTAAAAAAAAAAAAAAAAGTTGAGGAGTCACCACTTATTTTATTTTTATTTTTAAGGGATAACAAATATAAAAAGCCCTTTTTTTTATTTATTTGATTGACTCAATGGATAAGGAAAATGGTTTACGTCCACCAAGGACGAGTTTGGGGGTCAAATTACGTCGTGAGAAGGTATGAGGCACCCACGCATGTCCGATATGTCTATCGGTCTCTACTAAATAAGTAAGGACAATTTGATGTTCAATTAATCGTTCAATGGGCACAATATTATTAACTGAATTCATTACACCAAATCAAGCAAGTAGTTGATTTTATGGCATGGTGGCCTAAAGCTAAATCATAAGACAAGACAACAATAATAAAAAGAGGCAGCAAGTTAATAATGAAACAAAGTGATGACAAAGAAATTAACAAGTAGATCAAGGAATTGATATAACAACTACTATAAAAAGCATGTGTAAACTTAAACTTAGGGGTGTAATCGGTTCGGTTCGGTCGGTTTTTTTAGTTTTGGCCAACCGAAACCGACCGAAATAATTGGAAATCAATTGGTTTCGGTGGTATTTCGGTTTCCATCGGTTTCGGTCGGTTTTCGGTTAAGCACATGGGCTATCTATTTTTCCAAAACTCTAAGTTAACATCACAGTCACAAAAGGAAAATAACAACTCAACATCACATTTTTTTCAATAAGGAAAAAACAACTCAACATCAGATTCACAAAAAAATCACATTTTTTCAATAAGGAAAAAACAACTCAACATCAGATTCACAAAAAAATAGCATTGATTCAAAACCCACAGAAAAAAATAGCATTGATTCAAAACCCAAAATACAAAAAAGAGAGGGTTATCAAGAAATTAAAAAGAGACTAGAGAAGGTCACCGTGAGAATGAAAAGATCAAGCCGCGTGGGGAGGCCGGCGTGTGAAGGCCGGCATGTGGAGGCGGCAGCAGAGGCATGACGCTTGAGGGAGATGGAGGCGTGAGGCGTAAGGGCGATGAGGGAGATGGAGGCGTGAGGCGTGAGGCGTGAGGGCAATGAGGGCGATGAGGGAGATGGAGGCCAGCGTGCGTGAGGGAGATGGAGGCCGGCGTGCGTGAGGGCGATGAGCCGATGAGGGAGATGGAGGCCGACGTGCATGAGGGAGATGGAGGCGTGAGGGAGATGAGGGAGATGGAGGATTTTATTTTCAGATGAGGGCGTGTAATGTAAGTGGGGTAGGTAGGGGGGTAAGGGTTTTTATTTTTTTTATTTTCAATTAGTTTTTGTTAACTTAATTAATTTAGTTAATTAGTTTAATTTTAGTTAATTAATCTAGATTATCTAATGGGCAGTGGGCTTCTTTCTGGGCTTCTTTCAAAAAAAAAAAAGGGGGGGGGGGGCAGTGGCTTAAGCCAAGCCCACGTTTACACACTTAAATTCTTTCTGGGCTTCTTTCAAAAAAAAAAAAGGGGGGGGGGGGCAGTGGCTTAAGCCAAGCCCACGTTTACACACTTAATATTATATATATTTAATATAAAATATAATATAATAATATATAATAATATGTGACTGCACCTTACTGAACTTAGTTTCCCTTTAGTCACTTGATAACTTAGTTGAGTTAGTTTGGTAACTTAGTTTGAACTTAGTTTCTTGATTCAGCTGATTGATTGGACTTTGCCCACTGCCCAAAGCAAAGCTGGCAAAGCATGCATCTGCCAACTGCCAAAAGCTGAAAAGCAAAACTTTTTTTTTTTTTTTGAAAATATCCGGTAGAGAGTAGCATTTTACAAAATATTTTATATTTAATATAATATAATAATATATTAATGATATTATTATATAATAATATTTCGGTTCGGTTCGGTCGGTTCGGTGTATTAAAATTTGACACCGAAAACCGAACCGAAATATTTGGTTTTTTATAAAATAAAACCGAAACCGAACCAAAATTTTTACGTCGGTTTGAAGCGGTTTTTTCAGTTCTTGAGTTTTTTGCACACCCCTACTTAAACTCTTCCAAGTCATGATCTGAGCAACATGAGAAAATTACATTTTAAGGGGACTAGTGGGATTATACTAAAAAAAAAATGTGGGGCTTAATCAGATTAGTAGCTTGTGAGTTGGTTTTGATTTGAAGTAAAAAAAGAAGTATATTTTTATTTTTATTTGCGAAAACCAAAAAACATAAGGGTTGTGGGAAGAGTGGATCTAGGCAACTTGTAGAGTAGCTACGGTTTGAAAATCCATGCCTTCATCAAAAGCTTTCAATGCATGGTCCACATTTTAAGTCATATGCTGACATGATTTAACCCCACTTTTGACTTTTAACTTTTGTTTATTACAACCAAGCTTAGTTCATTGGTCATAAAACAGCCCAAGCTTCAAGCTTTAACATTCAGACTGAAAGGAACATACGTAGCAAAGAACATACCCATCTCACAAGGCATCCAAACTTCAAACGACTAAAACACGCAAGGATAAAGAGTGGTAAGGTCGAAAACATACTCAGCAATTCTTTGGACTAGTTTGATGATGACTCCATTGAGATGAACAGCGACGACAACGACGTTCTCTAAAGGATGGTCCTTTCACCACGCAACGCTCCACCGGTGATGGTTGATGGAGAGCTACTGAACTAGCTATGTACAGTGTGGGCCAGACTGATAGCAGGAATATGGTTATTGGACTTGTTAGTTTGGGGCCAGATTTGTCCCCCCTCAGGACCAGGTTTTCTCCCAAGAAATTTCAATCTCTCAATGTTTTTTTTTTTTGAAAGTTTTTGAAAATTAGTATGCAAAGAGGTGTAGTGAAAATGATTTTAGGAGATGAGAGACCGGTCCATCTTAGTTCTGAAATCCTGTGAAAAATGGTGTCTCCCTGTTTTTCTTTTTTTTTTTTTTTTTACTCTGTTCTCTCTCTTTTTTTCTTACTTTTCTCCCCTTTTTTTTTCTCCTCCCCTTTTTTTCTCGTTATTTCCATCCTTATATGGTCTCCCCTCTCTGTTTTCAAATTCAAAATCCATCGACTATTTGTTTATGTTTGCACACACCCTACTGCACCCGCTGGAACAATGGAATGACAACCAAGACAAAAATCGTGCCAATGAAGGCACGCTGGGCCTGCTTAGTTTTGGAGGTGTCTATCCATTGTACCCACCATATACGTCTCACCATTCTATTTCGTTTTTTCCTTTTCTTTTTGACCGTTAAAGTTGGGTTTGCCAATATATTCGAAATAAAATGCAAATTTTTTTAAGTTAAAATAACAGAAGGAGCTTGAGGGACAAAACTTGATCTTTTTTTTTATATAACTTTTAAAAATTGAGGATTTTGTGGAAAAGGGAAAAAAGACAAGCGTGCATGGATTGAAAATTGTTGCTTCAAATGCACTTAAAATAAAGATTGACAGTTAAAACAAGAAATAAATAAACAAATAAAGGAGTTAAAAATAAAATAAAGACGTGTCAAATGAGAGAGATCAGAGAGTTATGCACATCATTCAATCAGTTCATCGTTGGAGGGACACATCATTATAATTGGGAAACGAAGTAAGGTGTCTACAATTGCACACTCTACACTCCCTTTGAAATTGTGTTTTAAAAATGAAATTTCAGTTAAAATTGTAAAATCTTGATATTTTTTTTTAGCATAAGTATGGAAATATTTAGTATTATGATCACCACTCTTCAACCAATTAATTCTTGATAATTGTTGTCACCTTTTTTTTTTCTTCTTTAATTTGGCAATCAGATCATTTATCTCTTTTCTCAAAGTTGTTTCCTTTTTTATAACACAATCAGACATTGGATATTCACCTAACATCATCTAAAATTGTGCATTATCTTTATTTGATTTGAAGGAAAAATCACTTATCTTTGTACCTTTGTATTAAAAGGTAAAAACATGAAGTGAAATTTTTGTTACACACATACATGCATTTATACATTATCAAAATATATAGAATTGAAAACGTGATTTTAAATCAAGTTTTCAGTTATATTTTGATAGTGTATAAATGCACACAATGTCTGCAACATATACTACCCAAACTCCAATTAAGGGATTAATATATTATATATAGAGTTTGGGATATCACTTAACCCAATAGCTTAAAAAATATATATTTGAGCATTATTATGTTATATTAACCATTTATTTTTTTCATTAGACATGAATATTCCAGTAGGTCATCATTTACTTCTATATTAAGTCGATTCAAACTATGATAGTGTCACCTTTGTAATCCCTAGTTGCCACTACAATGCATGATTTTCACTCTCTTATTGTTGCATCAAAATTTACATTCAAACTGCAATAGCCCATGGTCCATATATATACGATCATGTTTAGCAAATCTAGATGTGTGTAGAAATTGTTAGGCTAAGGTCTCTCCCTCCATAAAATTGTGAATTATGTATAAGATATTAATTCACCTTTAGATTACATATTATATATGTTCTTATCATATATGTTAAATTTTATTTTAATTGAAAGTTAATTTATTATTCGATTCATAACCTCTTAGTAGGAAGAATAACCAAAAAAAAAAAAACACTCACAAGAAAGAGGGGATGAATATATTATTAGACACAATTTCAAATTCACAAAAGGAAGAGAAATCAAGTTGTTGTCTTGTACAGAATCCTCAACAACAAAGGCTATGGCCTTGTACAAAAACTCCCACAAGTAAGGCTATGGCCTTTTACACAACTCTCACAAATAAGGTTGTGGTCTTTTACAAAACTCTCACAAATAAGGCTGTGACCTTAAGCACTCTCCAATACTTTCTCCTATACTGGAATATATTAGGTTGCTGCCTTGAGTACTCTCTACATTTTTCTCTTTCACTCTTTACATTTTTCTCACACAAATTCACACCACATATCTTCCTCCTTTTATAGAGTTTCCAACCAAGTGGAATTACAAGAGTTGTATTCATAATAGAAAATTCTATAATATGAAAAACATAAAAACACAAACGTTATGGAATGACAATAAACACAGACAGTTATTGGAAAAGAAGAAACATATACTGTTATAGAAAAATCAAGAAGCATCTTTTGGTTTACCATTTCCAATACACCATGCCTATGGGCATGCCTTGAGTATGTAGGGCATGCATGCAGCCATGGCTTGGTTTGCACCATGTCTGTGGGCAAGCCAAGGTAGCTCTCCATTTTATGATTAAAATTTTATTTCTTAAGTTTAAGAGTGTAAATAATATAAACATTATCTTTGAAATTTTAAATGATATAACATAAATTTATTTTTGATTTATAATTATTTAATCTAAATCATTAAGGGGTTAGATTTTGTACACTAAAGTGTGGCTAAAGTTACCAAAATGTTGGCTTCTTAACAAATTCTTCATTTAATGGGTATTAAAAGAAAAAATGAAACTACACTATTGATCCTTAAAGTTTAACTTGTGAGCACAATTAGTCTCTCAAATTTGAAATGAGTGTTGTTAGTCCCTCAAGTTTAAAAAATGAGAATGGTTAGTCCTTTGGTTAATTGTCGTTAGCATTATTTCTTATGTGGTTAACGAAAAAATGATGTAGCATTTTTTAACTTTCATGTAAGTCTATACGGCAATAGCCATGTTGATGAATTTGTCAGGCTAGCAACATAGCATGTGAGTCATTTTTTTTTTTTTTAATTATTTTGTTAAAAAAATTCCACATATTTTCCTATGAATCCCCCTTACGTTTTTATCTTCCTCCTCTCCGAACGGGTGGTGCTGTCACTATTGCCATTGTTGCTGCTACTTCAGCCACTCTCACCACTGTTAGCCACTGACAATTTACAAATTGTCGCCGTTGCCACTGCATCAGCAGCACAAAACATTTCTATGTCCTTTGCCAATCACCATGGATCTCCGTTGATGGCTAATCTTTATGTATCTTTGTTCTTAAGATTTGTTTCCAATGGATTTATAAATAACATAGAGAGGTTTAAATATTTTTCAATAGTCTTCAAATATTTGAGTGATTTTTAGTATTATATTCATATTTGTTTTCCTTTACAAAATGTTGAAGATTGTTTTTTTTTTTTTTTTCCATCCCAACCAATCTTTGTGGGGATCAACGGTTAATAAGAAAGATTACATTCATTGAATCCTTTTGTTGGGTTTCTTGCACCCAACCAATAAATATTTGTGTTCAATGCAGGGTCGGCCCTTCTACTAGGCCATTGCCTAAGGCCCCCAAATAGAAGGGGGCTCCAAAATTTTGGAAAAAAGAAGAGGTAACATAATATATATATATATATATATATTGGTTTTCAAATGAAACCCAAAAAAATTGTTACATCCTTTTGACCAAAGAACAACGAAGAAAAGTTTTTGGTCTAAACAAAATCAATTATCCCCAAAATAATATCATTAACCTTTAGACAAACCAAAATTCAACCAGATAAAATATAAATACACTCTAAAAATATTACACACAAAACAATCACAAATCAAAATTGCAAGTCCTGATTTCTTCCTTAGAATTTGAGATTAGTACTTGTTTATGTGAGATAAGCTTCAATGCAGGAGTTTCTTTGTGGCATACACTAAATAACACTTGATTGCAATAATGATGCTTTATAAATAATTGTAATAAGCTTCCCTAATTTCATCTGACTAAAAAATGGAAGTGAATCAAACAATCGAAAGATTATATTACCCTTGATTTATATGCACATTTTTATGCATGCATATATGGATTTTTTTTCTTTAGTGGTTCACAACCAATAGGTCTATTTAACAACTTGACATGTCTTACCCTGTAGCAATGTCAAATCAAGAACTTATCAATGCTGGAATGAAGACAATGGATGAGACCGATCAGACCATTGAACGCACTAAAAAGGTGAACTTTTGAAAATGACTTGGCTCAAATTTCAGTTGCTAGCGATCTTAACTCTTGGGCTACCTCAGGTTGTTGAACAAACAATTGAAGTGGGAACTGAAACTGCTGTTCAATTAAAGGGTCAAGTAAGTGTGACCATTCAATCATCTCAATTATTTCTCTTCCCATGTGTTTAGCCTTCTGAACTCTGATCTGATATTTTGCAGACTGATCAAATGGGCCGTATTGTTAATGAGCTGGATACAATTAACTTCTCAATTAAGAAGGCCTCCCAGCTTGTGAAGGAGATTGGTAGGCAGGTTAGTTCTTTTTTCATTCCCCTATCTAAATGCAACTCGTTTTCCATTTATTTTCTGCAAGCTACTTATATGAATTATAATTTTAGAAAAAAAAATTTATTTATTTCAGGTGGCTACAGATAAGTGCATCATGCTTTTTCTATTACTTCTTGTCTGTGGTGTAATAGCCATTGTTGTCGTCAAGGTATTATCCTCTTTAAGTCATCTATCTATTGCTGTATACTTCTTACCATCGTGCATCATGCACCAACTTTATGACTTCATCAATTCATTTATCCTTTTATGAAATGTGTAAAATTTCAGATTGTGAACCCCAATAACAAAAACATCAGGGACATACCAGGATTGGCGCCTCCAGCTCCATCAAGGAGGCTTTTATATCTGAGGGATACAGAATACTTCAATTAGATTCATTATTTCAGAGAAGCAGTTTTCCATCCGGTTATGATTCATGTTCTAGTTGAGGGAAGTGAGGCCAGAGGATCGCTGTTTGTGGGCATCAATTGTTTTTTTTTTCTTCACATTTCCATGATTTTATATATCTTGCCTGATATGTGCATATCCTGTTTGTGATTCTCTTTTATGTGTAAATCGCATGAGTCCGTTTTGCTTTCTTTTGAATACCATGGTTTCCCTGTGTAACCCTAAAATTTAACCACCGTTGCTTTCATTCTCTCTCACTCTTACTCTCTGTCTCTCTCTATCTCAGCCCTTCTTCTCTGCCTCTCTCACACTTGCTCTCTTCCTCTCTCTATCTCAGCTCTACTTCTCCTTCGATCTCATCAAATCTGAGAACCGAGGACCTAACCTGAGGTATGGTTTCACTCCTCCCCTCTTTAAAATTTGGTTTTTCAGTTTTCCTTTGATGCACTGTGAATCTTCATGTGAGGTTTTTGGTTTTGTTTTGTTTTTTTCATCGTGATGGTCCTAGTGGATTTTTGTGGGCTGTGGCTGTGCTGTGGGCTTACTTTACCTATGGGCTTATAAAGATTTGGTTTTTATTTTTTTAATTAATTTATTTAAATCTTGCGTTTTTAACTTTTTATTTTTATTTTTTGTTATTGGATCCGTTTTGTAACTTTTGTTGTGTATAGTGTAATAGTATATTAGTATTAATATACTATAAACTATAGTATCACATAAAGCAAGCAATTTTTTTTTTTTTTAAATAACTCAATCCAAAAAACAAAAACTTATTACTTAGAATAAATATATATAATTTTTATTAGTGTTAATTCATTGAATAATATAATTGTAAGGACTCAATTTGGATTGACCCTGAGTGATGGGTTTTCAGCCCAATAAACCCAAACAATAAATTTATAGAGAGTAGGTTGAAAAGTTTAGGTGCTGGCCGTCGATCACCATGCATGAACTTTTCTTATAAAAAATGCTAAGAGTTTCTTTACAATTAGGGGGATACAGGCCGAGGAGGCTTTATTGTTCTCCCTTCCCCCCCCCCCATGTTGAACAAACAATTGAAGTGGGAACTGAAACTGCTGTTCAATTAAAGGGTCAAGTAAGTGTGACCATTCAATCATCTCAATTATTTCTCTTCCCATGTGTTTAGCCTTCTGAACTCTGATCTGATATTTTGCAGACTGATCAAATGGGCCGTATTGTTAATGAGCTGGATACAATTAACTTCTCAATTAAGAAGGCCTCCCAGCTTGTGAAGGAGATTGGTAGGCAGGTTAGTTCTTTTTTCATTCCCCTATCTAAATGCAACTCGTTTTCCATTTATTTTCTGCAAGCTACTTATATGAATTATAATTTTAGAAAAAAAAATTTATTTATTTCAGGTGGCTACAGATAAGTGCATCATGCTTTTTCTATTACTTCTTGTCTGTGGTGTAATAGCCATTGTTGTCGTCAAGGTATTATCCTCTTTAAGTCATCTATCTATTGCTGTATACTTCTTACCATCGTGCATCATGCACCAACTTTATGACTTCATCAATTCATTTATCCTTTTATGAAATGTGTAAAATTTCAGATTGTGAACCCCAATAACAAAAACATCAGGGACATACCAGGATTGGCGCCTCCAGCTCCATCAAGGAGGCTTTTATATCTGAGGGATACAGAATACTTCAATTAGATTCATTATTTCAGAGAAGCAGTTTTCCATCCGGTTATGATTCATGTTCTAGTTGAGGGAAGTGAGGCCAGAGGATCGCTGTTTGTGGGCATCAATTGTTTTTTTTTTCTTCACATTTCCATGATTTTATATATCTTGCCTGATATGTGCATATCCTGTTTGTGATTCTCTTTTATGTGTAAATCGCATGAGTCCGTTTTGCTTTCTTTTGAATACCATGGTTTCCCTGTGTAACCCTAAAATTTAACCACCGTTGCTTTCATTCTCTCTCACTCTTACTCTCTGTCTCTCTCTATCTCAGCCCTTCTTCTCTGCCTCTCTCACACTTGCTCTCTTCCTCTCTCTATCTCAGCTCTACTTCTCCTTCGATCTCATCAAATCTGAGAACCGAGGACCTAACCTGAGGTATGGTTTCACTCCTCCCCTCTTTAAAATTTGGTTTTTCAGTTTTCCTTTGATGCACTGTGAATCTTCATGTGAGGTTTTTGGTTTTGTTTTGTTTTTTTCATCGTGATGGTCCTAGTGGATTTTTGTGGGCTGTGGCTGTGCTGTGGGCTTACTTTACCTATGGGCTTATAAAGATTTGGTTTTTATTTTTTTAATTAATTTATTTAAATCTTGCGTTTTTAACTTTTTATTTTTATTTTTTGTTATTGGATCCGTTTTGTAACTTTTGTTGTGTATAGTGTAATAGTATATTAGTATTAATATACTATAAACTATAGTATCACATAAAGCAAGCAATTTTTTTTTTTTTTAAATAACTCAATCCAAAAAACAAAAACTTATTACTTAGAATAAATATATATAATTTTTATTAGTGTTAATTCATTGAATAATATAATTGTAAGGACTCAATTTGGATTGACCCTGAGTGATGGGTTTTCAGCCCAATAAACCCAAACAATAAATTTATAGAGAGTAGGTTGAAAAGTTTAGGTGCTGGCCGTCGATCACCATGCATGAACTTTTCTTATAAAAAATGCTAAGAGTTTCTTTACAATTAGGGGGATACAGGCCGAGGAGGCTTTATTGTTCTCCCTTCCCCCCCCCCCCCATTTTACTTTACCTGCTTTTCTTATATAGTTTTCATCTTCCTATCTCCTTCTTCCATCTGTTGATCATCTATTTGCCTTTTTTCTGGCCGTTCGTCCCATCAGAGGCCTTATCAGTACTCAAGTGGTTCACTCTGATCAACGTTATCCTGCCAAGGGGTTACCTCCCTATTAATGCGGCTAGGGGGGTTAGTTGAGTGCATTAAATGCGAGAGTGACAGCTTACTTTGGGGTTAGTCTCTCCCCAAAATCACCTTTGTCAGGCCGAGGATAAGGTGGTCCTCGGCGAGGATTGGAAAAAGAGGCTTTCCCCCACATTAGCCCTGAATAGCCTGTGCTCCTCGGCCTGGGCCTTGGGCCTGCGACATGATGGGCCGAGGCTATCAGGCCCACGAGCCCCACAATAGCCCCTCAAAACTCTGCTACACGTTCCCACGAACGGGGAGGAGGGTTTTGATACCTGCGGGTCCATTGGACGAATTGCCCCACTTTGGTTTGTACTGATGTTGGCGGATTTTTGACTGCCCGATGCGCGTTTTTAGCGTTTCAAGACTTAATGGGTGCCCACATTAAATTTTGGCGGCACCACATTTCCCACTTTCAACGGCATGATCTTTTGCTTTTATGAGCAAGCGGTTTCATTTGGGGAACCTAAGGGGGAGTATAAATACCTGTTTGAACCGCCTGGTTTCATCATTTTCGCGCTTATAATTATTGATGCATATAGTTTGAATCTGGTTCGACTTGCACACTATTTGAAGAGTATCGTCATACTTCTGTAAGTCTTCTTTTTTTAGCAACCCCAAATTTCCTTGATTTCAATCTTCCTTTTCTCTTTTAGAACTTTTAGTTGTCTTTGGGGAATGGGTAAGTTTAAGAAGTTGGTCGAGTCCGATGAGATGATGAACAAATTCATTGTCGACTATGGAATACCCAATAATGTGAATTTGAAGTACTGTCGAAACCGATCTCCAGTCTTAAGAGTTGGTACTCAGGTTGAGATGGGTTTAAAAAGACAGCCCAAACCAATCTTCTTGACCTGCTCGAAGCGGTTCCAAGAAGGATGTACCAGGGGAGTCGCAGCCCCAGATTCTAACCATGCAAACCAGGTCGTCCCTGTTCCACAGTAACAGACCCTCCTACCGAGTCTCATGACCCGAAAAGGAAAAGACTTCCAAGGGTAAAGAGCCAATGGATGGGAGCAAATCTCATTCTTCGCCCGAGGAGGTAGGACTCGCAAGCTCCAAAGCAATTGAAGCTCGTGATCAACAGAAGAGTAAGAAGGCCACCAGCAGCCCGAGGCTCAAGCCTGGCTGCATGCTGCCATGCTCCATGATCAGCCCTAATGGATAACGCGTCGATGCGGGAGTCTCAAGGAGACGAGGAGGGCTCTCGTGGCCGAGGCCCTAGAGAAATCTCTTCTTCTTCCTACTGATATGGCCGAGTTAGAGAAATGAGTGGGGTAGAGGTTGTCCTCGACCTTAAGAAATATCTAGGCATGGTAGGTCCCTTGGCACCTATTTATTTTACTAAAAATTTTGTCGCTTAGTATCTTTCTTTCTCTTACAGAGTTGCTTGTTTTACTGGCAGACTATCCAGCGCCTATTCAGGTTGGACGAGGATTGATGATCATAGCCATGCCTTAGCGCAAGAGCGCGACAAATTCTTGGAGGCTGCCAATATTCTTAAGAGATCTGAGGCCGACCTAAAAAAGGCGACCGATGATCTGACAGAGATGACAAACGTCAGGGATACTGCTGTCTCTGACCTAGCCTTGGCCAGGAAGCAAGCTGAGGATCAAGCTATCGCTTGCAAGACGTTGAGGGTCAATTACAAACTGCCAATAAGAACATTACCTATATGAAGGCACAATTGACCAAGGCAATCCATGAAAAAGGTGTTGCCGAGTATGCCAGGACAAGGCTGTGAGAGCCAAAGATGAGGTGGAATTTGCAAAACAGACGCTGAGCGCTCTGTGAAAAAGGCAGAGGAAGATGCTTTCGCAGAAGGGGTGGCTAAGACTGAAGCCATCCTTCGGGCTCAAGTTCCTGCAGTGTGCAGCATTATTGCTCTCAAACCTGGCATGAAGCCCTCAACCAAGCAGGGGTTGATGCCTCATTGATCTTAGAAGAGGGACAGGGTATATTACCCTATTGCCATTCGCGAGGTTGCACCTGCTGCTCCTGAGGAGGATCCTCATTACCATCGGTTGAAAGTCAGGATAGGACCGTCGAGATGTGCCGTTAACTGATCAACCATCCGAGGAGGTTGAGCCCCAAAGAGTGTTGGGGAAGTTGTAACCGAGGGTCAGGGAATACCACAAGACATGGCAAGTCTTCCGGTGGACCTTTTGAAATCAAGCCTTAGGCCTTGGCCAGATCTTTTGATTTACCTATTGACTTAATTTGCCCATTGAATTGAGGAGACTAGATACGGCGTAGGATGAATTTGTTTATCTTCTCCTTTTATCTCATTTTGTTTCTTGCCTCAGTGGCGTTGTAAGGGAATTGTATACTTTCTTTTTGAATTGAATACATAATACTTTACTTCCATCTAATGATATTTCTTTTGTTTGCTTTACTATTGTATTCTGCTCAATATCGTATTCTATTCCGGAGTTAGCCTTATGAAACCGTCTGTTACCCTTCGAATATAAATCTAAAGATCGTGGTATAGCTTGATTCTAAGTAACGCTTTGGTTTTTCTCTAGATAGTTATTTTCTCTACAGGTTTGAGTCCGAGGACCATACAATACCCTGGTTCTGTCTAGTACCAAGTATAATGGGGTGTGTAGTTTTACCATAGGTTTGGATCGAGGACCATGCAATACCTTGGATCTGTCTACCACTTCTATTTTTTGTAAGTATTAGATATAATGGTGTGTGTAGTTTTTACCATAGGCTTGGGTCCGAGGACCATGCAAGACCTTGGTTCTGTCTACCACTTCAATTTTTCCTGTAAGTATCTAGTTTCCCCATAGGTTTGGGTCCGAGGACCATGCAATACCTTGGTTCTGTCTACCACTTCAATTTTCTGTAAGTATTAGATAAATGGTGTGTGTAGTTTTACCATAGGCTTGGGTCGAGGACCATGCAAGACCTTGGTTCTGTCTACCACTTTAATTTTTCCTGTAAGTATCTAGTTTCCCCATAGGTTTGGGTCCGAGACCATGCAATACCTTGGTTCTGTCTAGTACCCAGGTATAATGGTGTGTGTAGTTTTACCATAGGTTTGGGTCCGAGGACCATGCAATATCGTGGTTCTGTCTACCACTTCAATTTCTGTAAGTATTAGATATAATGGTGTGTGTAGTTTTACATAGGCTTGGGTCCGAGGACCATGCAAGACCTTGATTCTGTCTACCACTTCAATTTTTCCTGTAAGTATCTAGTTTCCCCATAGGTTTGGGTCCGAGGACCATGCAATACATTGGTTCTGTCTAGTACCCAGGTATAATGGTGTGTGTAGTTTTACCATAGGTTTGGTCCGAGGACCATGCAATACCTTGGTTCTGTCTACCACTTCAATTTTCCGTAAGTAGAGGTTTGTCCTCAGATCGCTTTACTGGAGATGATTCCTCTTTGCGTCAAATTATGATCTTTACATGTGGCATTGATCTCGCCTCCAACTCGAGGCCCATCTTTTTCATTTATGAAGCGCCCTTTGTCTGTTCGTGTTTCGCGCTTGACGCTCCGGTGCGCGAACCGCCTTCATTAATGTCTTCGTAAATTGACACGAGTCCAACCGTCCGTGCGCTCCTTGGAAATTGGCGACTTCATTACTAACCCAGCTGATAATACTCTTTTCGAACTCTGCATGAATTAATTCTCACCAACCCCCATCCCTATATAAAGTAAGAGATGGTTCCTCCACAACCCATGAACCTCTCAACACAAACAGAACAAAACACTTTCTTCCAACTTCCCATGCCCTTTTAACAACCCCGCGGAATTGTTATCGGGACTGAAAAAATCGGTATGCGCAGCCCCACTGGGCTTTCGGTGAGGCAGAGTCTAGGCGTAACCCTGATGGTGCCCTTCGAGGTATCCAGAGGGATGTTGCTAGAGAACCTAACGTCTTTCTCGTAGCACACCCCCGACGAGGAGGCGTGCGAATTCACCTCATGGCGGTGCTCGAGTGTTGCCGTCTCCAACGACCAACACTCGAGAGAACGGAGAGAACGAGGAACATCATGGGGAGGGTATCCCGGAGCCCCTGCATCTGCTCCTCTCTTTGTTTCAGCTCCGCTAGCCGAGAAGGAAGTTATTGGGGCCTGGAGACAGGATTGTCATTCACCTCCTCCACCCTTGTCAAGCCCTCCCATTCTCGGTGCCAATAAAAGCACGGGTTGGCACTTCTCTCCGGCTAGTTTTTTCTTAGGGCGGCTCCACCTGGGCCTCTGATTGTAGAAATAGCAGGTGGCTATTAGCTTGTAAATTTGCTTGTAAAACAGGCCTACCTGAGCCTCTGATTGTAATATGTAATTTTTCTATGCATGAAATAATAATATCAAGATCTTTCTTTGTTTTTTTTTTACTGCCAAATCTTCTATATACTTTTTTTTTTTTTCAACCTACTGTAAAACGAATACTTAGAACTTAGAACACTTACCTGGTGCGCCGGCCAACACCTAATCCTTCCCACAGACGACGCCAATTGTAAGGACTCAATTTGGATTGACCCTGAGTGATGGGTTTTCAGCCCAATAAGCCCAAACAATAAATTTATAGAGAGTGGGTTGAAAGGTTTAGGTGTTGGCCGTCAATCACCATGCATGAACTTTTCTTATAAAAATGCTAAGAGTTTCTTTACAATTGGGGGATACTCCTCGGCCTGTGGCCGAGGAGGCTTTATTGTTCTCCCTTTCCCCCCCCTCCCCCATTTTACTTTACCTGCTTTTCTTATATAGTTTTCATCTTCCTATCTCCTTCTTCCATCTGTTGATCATCTATTTGCATTTTTTCTGGCCGTTCGTCCCATCAGAGGCCTTATCAGTACTCAAGTGGTTCACTCTGATCAACGTTATCCTGCCAAGGGGTTACCTCCCCATTAATGCGGCCAGGGGGGTTAGTTGAGTGCATTAAATGCGAGAGTGACAACTTACTTTGGGGTTAGTCTCTCCCAAAATCACCTTTGTCAGGCCAAGGATAAGGTGGTCCTCGGCGAGGATTGGGAAAAGAGGTTTCCCCCACTTTAGCCCTGAATAGCCTGTGCTCCTCGGCCTGGGCCTTGGGCCTGCGACATGATGGGCGAGGCTATCAGGCCCACGGCCCCACAATAATAAATTTGTCTTTATTTATACATTTTGAGATTGCTAGATATTTATTATTGTTCAGTATAGCTACAATAGTACTTCATCTTGAATCTTTTGCCAAACATGATGTTTATTATGATATTGATGGTTTAGATTTATTTTCAAAATTAAAAGTTTTAAAAGAAATTTTACAAGCAAAATAATATCCTCCAATTGACATACTTAATTATATAAAAATGTTAGATTCATTTCCAAATGCATGCATTGTTTATAGAATTTTACTAATAACACATGTTACAGTTATTTTTGTAGAAAAAAGTTTTTCAAAATTAAAATTAATAAAATGATATATAAATCAACAATGTTCAAGAAAGATTAAGTGGATTAACTATATTATCGATTAAAAATGAGATGTTGAAGAATTTAAACACAAAAATTTTATTAATCAATTTGCATCTTAAAAGGCAATAAAAATAAATTTTAAATGAAATATATTATAATATAAAAATATTGAATAAATTTTAATTTAGTTAATACATAAATATAAAAAAGGTTTTAATTTAATTGTTGCCTTAGGCCCCAAAATGTTTTGGGCCGGCCCTGGTTCAATGAATCTTGGTTTGAGAGAGAGAGAGGAGAGAGAGAGAGAGAGAGAGAAGAGAGAGAGAGAGAGAGAGAGAGAGAGAAGAGAGAGAGAGAGAGAGAGAGAAGATTTTGTATGGTCAAAGGTGGTTCCACTTACTTGGGTAGCAGATTTGTGTTGCCTCTGATGTGATTTGGTGACTGGATTGGAGGTTTGGAAGACGGTGAAGTAGGGAAAGAGGAATGGAGGGACTGAAGCAATCTTCTTCTTTTTTTCATTTTTTTAAATATAAATAGTAATTAAAGATTACATGGCAAAATTAAATAGCTTTGTTATATATTTAAGTTGTCACGTCAATTTGTGTTTCGTTAACCACATAAACAATAATACTAACAAAGTTAACAAAAAGACTAATAGTATTTATTTTTTAAACTTGAGTGACCAATAATACTCACTTATATCTTAAAGGACCAATTGTGTTGATATGGTAAATTTCAAGAACTAATAGTGTAATTTTGCCCAAAAAATAAAGAGTCTAGACTCCTAAATTCAGGTTTGTTGTACTGTAGCGCTGCAATAGCTGCCGATCAATGTGATAAACCTTAAATTTGTTTTTTATTCATTTAAGCATGTTCGTATATAATAAAACTTAAAATAAGATTTTCTCAAGTATTAAGCTTAGGCCAAAGTGGCCAATGCTGGACCAGAAACTGTGCCATGCAATTACGATCCACGGGAGCTTAATAAAAGTCTACAGTCATAGCAAACATAATTAAAGTATCTGCACATGTTCTAACATGAAGGTTTTGTTCATCATTATTTCAAGACATAACAATATATATATATATATATTATGAGTATTTCAAGACATAAATCAAGAAGTTCCTATAAAAGAAAATTGAATATATAAAGTAAACATGAAGTCTTACTTCAATCAAATTTCCACGGATTCAGCCTTTATTTTATATTGGGCTAGAAAAATACAAATAATTATTGGGAATAAAATAATAGACTCAAACAAATATTAGCCACTTATCTTCGGCCCATATTCTCTTTGCTAAATGGGTTGGACCTTAAGGCCCAAATATACTTGTGAGCTCATCACTTGGGGAGTTTTTATGGAAGTACACAACCGAGCTTCTCATAATACTTGACCCAATCAAATATTAGTCCACTCATCTTTGGCCGTATTCCCTTTGCTACATGGGTTGGAGTTCAAAACCCACAAATATCATTGATCTCATCACCAAGGGAGTGTTCTTGGAAGCACACAACCAACCCTCACATAGTAGATAATCCTTGACAATTCATAGGTAATACCTATCACAAACGTATCAGATCCTATAGAGATCAAGGCAGCATCTTCTTCATTTGAGGTTCTTGAGCACAGAACTTTCCAACACAAAACATGATGCTGCATCAATTAGTAAAATATCCTAGCTCACTCAATAAAGCTTAAGTTCAGGGATGGAACCAGGATTCATACCTGAGGGAGGCCAAAGCTTAAAACCAAAAAAAAGTTATGAAAATAAAAATTAACATCTATTTCATATTCAACAAAATACTACATACAAAATAAGTATTTCTTAAACATTTTATATTATAAAACACATTAACAAAGTATAACATACAAAATAAGTATTTTTTTATTTTGTGTGCGATTTTTGTTTAGTCCATATTTATTTATTTATTTATTTTGTTTTTGTAGTTGAAGGGGCATAAATTTTATTTTTTATATTTTCTTGTAGGTCAATATCTAAATATTTTAGAAAATGAGAGACAAATATATATATATATTATATAAGAGCAAATCTTAATTTTTTTATACTTTTTTTTTTTTTAATTTGTGTGTGTGTGTGTTTGTGGTTTGGGGGGGGGGGGGGGGGGGGTTGGTGGGGCAATGGCCCCCTCTGCCCTAGTGTAGGTCCACCTCTGCTTAAGTTGCTATAGTCTAGTAGTGTAATCTGCTACAAATCCAACAGCCTTATTTATTATGATCTAGCACGAGGCATGCGAATATGTAGGCATACAAACATCCAAGTATGTAAGCATGTGAACATCAATATATGTGAATGTGTAAGCATGGGAAGATATGAACGTGCAAGCATGCGAACATGGAAGCGTGTGAACTTGTGAGTATCTAAACATATGAGCATCCAAGCATGTGAACATGTCTAAATATGTAAGCATCTAAACATATGAGCATGTGAGTATCTAAACATATGAACATGTGAGTATCAAAACATGTGAACATGCGATCATCAAAGCAAATAGACATGTTAATAGCCAAGCATGTAAGAGCATGTGGGAATGAGAACATACAAACATGTTAAAACATATAAGCACATGAACATTTAAGCATGTAAGCATCTAAACACGGGCCTCTTACCACCAAATCACCTCAGCGTCAAAGTGCAAGAGCATATGAATGTCCAAATGTATAATCACTTAAGCCTCTAAGCATATAGATAGATCATCATCCAAGTGTGTCCACATGTGGGTGGAAACAAAGGGTTGATGTGTAATGAGAATTAGTGATTAAGTCTTATGAATGAGTGACACTTAATTGGAGTGGAGTCTTCATTAAATCTTGAATGTCTTTCTTTTAATAAACTCAATATCAATTATTAAACATGCTCTTGATCTTTAAATGTACTCTTGCCTTTTTAAGTGTTCTTTAATCAATTGACTTTTATTGCCTTATATATCAAATTAGTTTGAATTCAAATATCTAAGTCTTTTAGGAAGGATCATCAAATTAAATAAGTCATTGATTGCTTTGTCATTTCCTAATTAACCTTTAGTCAACTATCTCCAATATATTACGCAATATAATATATTGATTGTCAACCATTAATGTTTGTCAATCAATTTGGAATTAAACCTTTAGCCTTTTAGGAAAGATATGTAATTATTACCTTATTAATCACTTATCATTTCCTTAATTGATTTTTAGGTTAAACTCAAATTAGTCATCTTTTATCATTAGAGCTTGATTGTCGTCAATTTGGAAAGATTATTAATCTTTGGATTAGACTTTTGGGACTTTCCTTGTGAAAAAGATTCATTTTTAAATATTGACATTTAAATCTAATTGAGCTAACAAGTGGACATTAAAAAGCAAACTCAAGTACTAAGGTCCAAGGATCCACATGGCTTTCAAAGAATTTGTTATTTTATATGTCTTGTCATATTTCGGTTCATTCCATAATAGAGCCATGATAAAGGGGAATAATCTCAATGATTTGATTTCAGAAATACAACCTGATCAACCCATCAAAAGTATTTTGGTATTATCTATTATATATTTGTTGATAGTTTTACTTGTGCAAGTAATTTTTATTATTCTATATCGATTATTTCTTCCAAATATTCCATGTCAAATTAGTGCAAAAGCAATTGCGATTTTCATTCTAACAAAGTATTTTCATTTCCTTATAGCTTGAGATTTATTCTAACAATAATAAGATTTTTGCAGACTGAGCATGGAGACACCTATGATTGTGTGAATATATACGAGCAATCTATTTTTGAACATCCTTCGTTCAGAAATCATACAATTCAGGTTCATATTGTTACCTTATTTGCGTTATATTTTCATCAAAATTAATATTCAATTTCTAGGTATCCTAGAAAATGAGTAGGGCATGCACAAGCTTACATAGTGCGTGCCACAATCATGAAGAACATACACAATCCTTAAGGTCCACATTCAAATAAGATCTCACACATTTTTTCATGAAATTGAAATTAGGACATGATATATGTTGAAAATTGAAACATGTTTCACTTATTTTCTAATACAAAATTAAGAGGTTGAAATTTGGTATCTATTCAATGTATTTATGATTATTATACTTTTAGGGGAAAATTCTATAAACTCACTGCACCATGATTAAAATTACCATCTACGTATATATTTGATAACTTTATTGTGGATTTTAATTAGCTTAACTGGTAAAGTTTCTAATGATTAAATAAGAGATCTGAGGTTCAATCCTCACTTACACAAAAAAACCGATTGGTGTATTGGTCTAATGATAAAAAGATTATCAAGAGTAGACGTCATAGGTTGAAACTATTTAAAAAAAATTACTTTTTAATTATTTTTTTTTTATTGTTTATACCTATTTAATCATCATGTACCTTCTCAAAATAAATAAATAAATCATCATCATCATCATCATCATCATCATCATCATCATCATCATCATCATCATCATTGCGTAAGTTGTTTTGATAATTTAGTGAGTCATGTGATTAAAATATACATATACTTAAACTTGCTGGATTACAATGTAATGAGTTATTTGAAGGAAACCTTATCCTTGTCATTACTTTGTCAATATATTCACTTAATTTCATTTAGGGAAATGTTAACCAATGCATTAGGGCATTAGTTTAGGAACTATTTTTAGAAACATAATATAGTCCCTAAACATAAAATAGTTCGAACTAAGCATAAAATAGTTTAGGAACTACTTTCTTGGAAAATATAAAAAGTTGTCAACAACATTTATTGTTTTATCATTCTCCTAATAAAATGTTTCTAAAAATAGTTCCTAAACTAATGTCCTAAGGACATTGGTTAACATTTCCCTAAATGAAATTAAGTGAATATATTGACAAAGTAATGACAAGGATAGGGCTTCCCTCAAATAAATTCATTTCTGTTGGCACTAACTATGCTTTTACACATTAGTACGTGCACACCATCTGCATTTTCGGATGTGCACCAAGAATTTCCCTATTTTTTATAGTCTCTAATCTCTTATAAATATACTAGCCTCATCACACATGCTTTGCAAGTGTGATGGGGCTTTCTTTTTTTCTTTTTTTTCTTTGCTAGTGTCATAATTTTCCTTTTTTGAATAAATCTGTTTTGAAAACATGGATTAGTAGAAAAATGTCCTATTATGTAGGCATTTTAAGAGGAGTTAGAGATATATTTTCCCAAATTGTCCTCAAGTTTTTTCAATTTTAAACATAAAGTTTTGGGGTATTTCTAAATTACATAAAAGTTCATTCCAAAGAGAGGAATCCTTTTATAAATAGTATAAAATAGATATTGACACTAGACAAACTCAAGTGTTAAGGATCCATGGCATTCAAAGAGTTTGTTGTTTTTTTTGTCTTAATATGTATTGCATCCTCCCTTGATGGAGGCATGGTAAAAGAGAATGATCTCTTGATTTTATTTCAAAAAAGCAGATTGAACCACACATCAAAAGTATTGAGGTATATATCTTCGGTTGTATGCTTGGTAAAGTAATTTTTCATTATTCCATGTCAACTTAGTGCAAAAGCAATTGAATTTTCATTTCAAACAAATTCCTGGCATTTATAATAGCTTGAGATTTAATCTAACAATTACAATAATTTTACAGACTAAAAATGGAGAAATCTATGATTGCGTGAATATTTATGAGCAACCAAGCTTAGAGCACCCTTCACTCAAGAATCATAAATTTGAGGTTCATATTTTTTTTACGTATTTTGTGCTTAATTTCTCATTAAAATTTAAATTTTATTATGGTGTTTGGCATGAGAAGCTGTTTTTCATGATAATCAATGGTGTTTCTAAGCATTCTTAGGACACAACATGTTGTAAGACTAGTTTCTCTCTTTCTTCCCTCTTTTTTTTTTTTTTTTTGATAAGATTTAGTTTCTCTTTTTTCACCTCTCTCTATGGATTTTTCCCTCCTAATATTATTTTATACTCTTAATATCTCTTTTTTCATCTCTCTCTATAGATCTTCTCCGCCTTATCAATGTTATTTAACATGGCCCGACCCAGCCAGTCGAACTAGTGACCTAGTGACCCGGCACATCAATCAGGCCGGGTGATCAATTGGATTGGAAAAGCATATGACCTGGTCAAAACCAATGCAACCTAGTGGGTTTTAAGCAACCCGTGTGACTCGGTTGAGTTTTATTAACCCGGTCGGGTTTGTTAATTGTGTAAAATTACATTAATAGATCAACTTTATTGAAGCTTTTATTATTTAAATGTATGATAATATGGTAATTTAAAAAAGAGAAAACCTAAAAAAAAATCCAAAAATCTTTTTTTTTTCACCTTTTGTTTTCACAATTCTTAAAACCTACTGCTACAGGCTGCTATTATGCATAAAAATTTTTTTTATGCTTTGAAGTCTAAACAAATGTACTTGGCCAATAATTAGCATGTAAGTATGACCATATAACTCTATGCCACCAACTATCTTCTTTTGTTTAGTTTTTTTTTTTTTTCTTAATACTTTATTTCTTGATTGCTTTTTAGTTTAAGCATCTTTTGTTTTTTGTTTTGTTTTTGCTTTTGTTTTTTTTTTTTTTTTTTTTGGTCATGTACAATGTGAGTGTGTGAGAGATTGAGAGAAATACACATTAGTGTTTGAGATTTTCCTTTCTATTTCTTTAATATACATAATTTTTAGACATGTAACCATATTTTCTTTAGCAAAGACTTTGTTGCAATTTTATGACAGTTGTTTATTTTCCTTGTGAATTTTATAGAATTTCTAATGCTATTGCTTATGAAACAATGATTTTGAATTATAATGGCAAGTTTAATTTGGGCATATGCCCTTTTTTTTTCTTTTTTCTTTTTTAATTTACATATTCAGGTTATGATTTCTCAAACTTAAATTTATATATATTTAATTTTTAAAATCTTGTTATTTGACCCTACGGTTTGACTGATGACCCATTAATTGAACCAGTGATCCGATAACCCAGCTCATAGACCGGGTCAATGTCTAGTTCAGGTTTAATAACTATGCTCCTAATATTACTTTATATTCTGAATGAGGATAGTGAATTATGGGTATGTTTGGTATGCTAAAGCTTGTAATAATTCTAGTAAGCTTTTCAAAATCATCTCTCCCTAGTTATCAAAAAAAAAAAATTCATCTCTCTCTATAGACTTTGTCCTCCTAATATTACTTTACTTTATAGATTTTGTCCTCCTAATATTACTTTATGTTCTTGGAGCATTCATAGGAAGAAAGCTAAAAAATATAACTTTTAGCAACTCCAAAACCTACTTTATCTATTTTAACAATTCATTTTATAATACACTCAACATCAAAGCTTCCACTTTAACATTCAAAACATTAAAATAATATATCCCATAAATAACCGTTACCCACATCCTGCAAATTAGAACCCCAAAAACTACCATCACCAACCCACCATCATCAACCCATGAACCCCACGCACCCTCCTATTCCTCCTAGACTTTGATACTAGATTAGTACCACCACCACCACCATGCCTTCATCACCCAAGTTGTTCTACACCCAAAACTACCCTTTGCTATCCTCCCTATGCAAATCAACACTACTTATCCTTGCCAACTACCTTCTCACCAGCTTCATCTTTAGACATGATATGCTTCTCAGCACGCCACAATATTGCGTGAACACTGGGCCAAGATTGATCCGAGTCATCTGGGAGTGTGTTTGAGATGGAGTCATCAACAATGGCAATGGAATTGACTAGATTTGAATATGAAGACAAGGGGGCAGAAAGTGATGGGTTTTATGGGCATTTAGACCAGGTTCAAGTTCGTGGGATGTCGTGATCTATGAAATTAACCTAGACCCACGAGAGAGAGAGAGAGAGAGAGAGAGAGAGAGAGAGGGCAGGAACTATGGTGGCTTGTCTACATGTGAGAGTGAGATATAGTGATTTAAGGAAGATGAGGTTTACATGTGTGTGGGGGGAATAAAAAAATATTTTTTCTTTTAACATCCAGCTATAGTGAACTACTATCTCTAGCAGCTCACTATAGTAGACACTCAAGATTTTTTAACTTTACCTTCTTAGTTGTTAGACCTGGGATCCCCAAGTCTAATGACAACATACTGGCACACTGACCAATAGGCTAATCTCTTTTGGTGTAACATTTTTAGATTCAATATTTTATTTATATTGAGTTTAGATTGTAGTTTTTCAATTTATCATATTACCCCATAATCTATTATTATTTTATAATCTTATTAGTGGTTCAAGTAATTATGCTTTTTGCATGTGAATATAAAATTTATTAATTTATATTGAAAATTATTTTATTTTAAACTATTTTTTTATTTGAAATATTACTAAATACATTTTTTTTTTTTTTACACTTTTTTATGCTTTATTATTTTCTAGTAAACTTATAAAAATGGTAAAAATTCATTTATTTTTTTGGGTACTATTTTTTTTTATGAGTTTTCTAACATGGTTCCATTTCTATCTTTCCTTCATCTAATCTATGAGGTTAAAATTGTAATTCAATAAAATTCAAAAAAAAAAAAAAAACTATCAAATAAATTTCCTATAACTTCCCAGTTTTAGACAAATACAAACTTCTCACCCATTTATAAAAGTAAAAACCTCTAATCCCACAACTCACAACTTCACACCTCATGTCTGACAAACTACAAACAAAAACTCTTCCCAATTTTCCAAATAGATGAATGTGGTGTAGAAGTTCCCATTACAAAAAACTAATCTTCCCACCCTTCCTATCACAAACTACAAACTCTTCCCAAGGATTACTATTCCAGTTAGGGTCATATTTTCTATGTAATTGGCTAATTCTTTAACAAAACGCATTTTACTTGTAATTGGATAGATCTAAGTTGGGTTTACTACACCAAGAAGTTTATTGTTCAAACATATCAAGTGGTATCATTAAAGACATGAAGGTTGATCCAAGAAACAAGTGAAGAAAGGTTGTTTTATTAAGTCTCGACACAAGCTTAATAGATGCTACTATCAAAGATTAATGGAGAAACTCGACACAAGCTTGATCTATCGAGAACTACGATTTCAGAAATCTCATATTTGGAATTTGGCCCATGATGACTTGAATGATTAGGGTTTCTCTTCCTACAACCCTAGTCATTTTAACGCTTATTTTAAAAGTCATAAAACAAGAAACAAAGACCTAGAACTCATATACTCTATGTGAAGCTACTACATTTGTACACTTTAGAGTTTTGTAAACAAATACTTCCTGATCTTCATCATTTATGAAGTGAAGAACTTTGTCGCCAATAACAATCAATCAAGTTCCTAGAGTTAGTTATGTACGGAGATCCATGCAAAGCAGTTAGTCATAGAAATAAGATTTGTGCAACAAAGGAAAGAAGTCTGCTACAAGATCAAGTCTAATTGAGTATTGAAGCAATGGTTCAACTATAGGTTGGTATTTTCGGAGAGGCTAGGATAGTGGTAACATTTCTTGTACTTGTAACTGCTTGATTGTTGATTAATAGATTCTTAGAAGTGATGACCTTAAATTCACCCAATGGGGGTTTTTGCCTTATAAGAGGTTTTCCCCATTCATCAACAAATCACTATGCCAATTTATTTTCCACTGCATATTAGTTTATTGGTGATTTGTTGGTGCATCCATGATTTGCCTGTAATTTGACCTAATTAATCAACTTTGATAATTGAATTGATTAAACAGGTTCAATCTTTTTTAACCCAACAAGTGGTATCAGAGCGAGCACACTATGATTAGGTTTCTAATCTTTTTTGTGTGATCCATTGACTCTTGTTGTTATTGATTGTGGACAATCTTTGATTATTCCTCCTTTTTTTAATGGTACTAACTATGCATATTGGAAAGTACACATGAGAGCTTTTTTGCAGTCTTTAGATGAGAAAGTTTGGTTGGCTGTAGAAGTTGGATGGACTAGACCAACTAAATCACCAACATCTTGGGATGATAACCAAATCAAAGCTACAATTTTCATCAGTCGAGCGTTGAGTGCTTTGTTTAGTGTTGTGACTAACGAGGAGTTTAAGAAGATTTCATTCACTGGAAGTTCTCATGAAGCATGGACAATTGTTCAAAACATTTATGAAGACACTAAAGCTGTGAAAGATTCTAAGCTTCAAAGGCTCACTACTAGCTTTGAAGAAATAAGGATGGATGACGATGAGGCGTTTGACAAATTCTATGACAAATATTCTTTTATCTTCTCAAAGGCTTGACATTGTTCATTCCAATCTTTTGGTTGGTTCTTCCTTAAAAGCTTGAAAATGGTTTCACAAACATCAGTCAATTGACAAATAAAACGGTTGATGTATTGCAAACGGCCTAAGAAACCCCTAACCTCCTTCTCAGTGCATGGAGGGGGCATGTTCAAGATAGCCTTGGCTTTTGTAGGATCTACTTCTATACCTTTTTGGCTAACAACGAAACCCAATAGGCGGCCAGAAGTCACAACAAAAGCACATTTCTTCGGGTTTAGTCTCAATTTGAATTTGCGAATCTGTTCAAAAAACTTCCTCAAAACAGAACACAAATTATATATATATATATATATAGAGAGAGAGAGAGAGAGAGAGAGAGAGAGAGATGGGTTCAAGTTACACCAAGTGTAACTTTGTAAATGTTACACTTTTTTTGCATCGTAAATTTGTAGGAAATCTAACGGTTAAAAAAACATATTAGCCACCTCAACCAACCTAATTAAAACAGCATCTTTTATGTTTCTCTTCCTTATTTATAACAAATTAATTCTATCCTAATTTCTCTCTCTTGCTTGCCCAATATAAAATGAAATTCTCTTCTTCTTTCTCTCACCTATTATCTCTCTCTTGCTTAACCAGTAAAAAAAAAAAAAAAAACCCTCTAGAGAAGCAGATCTGCTTCTTTCTCTCAATGTGATTTGGGTAGAGGTAGAAAAAATAAAAACAAAATGATTTTTTTTTTTTTTACAAATTAAAAAAAAAAAAAAAAAATTGACCAAGCTTTGAGGTTTATGATTATGAGATTTCTTTTTTTCCCATTTACGAGACTTAGTTAATTGGTTTTGAGTAGAAATGTCAGTATGAGTTTGAGTTATGTTTTGTATGAGGCCTTGTTTTGTATTTGTGGCTGACACCTCTAGCAACACATGCATGGTCTTGGTGAGCTGTAATGATTTTTAGATACACTAATTTATATAATTATTTTATATCTATAAAGTTTTCTATCAATTATTATTTTTAAAGAGAATACGTGAATTAGGAGATTAGGAAAACTGAAAATCCCAACCAAAATAAATCCAGCAATTGTAAGAAGAAAGGGACATCATTAAACACACCAAATGAGGTCTATGAAAAGTAATAAATGAGGATAGAGAAAAATTGTTATTATTTAGGTAAATAAGGTAGAAAGTAAAAATCATTTAATGCTTTTTTTTCAACTGTTGGATTTATTAGAAATCTACGATACAAAATAGGTGTAACTCTTAAGAAGTTACACTAGGTGTAACTTGAACCCATCTCATATATATATATATATATATATTTTAAAAATTAACGTGACAGTTGATGTGGTGCAACGTGAGAGCAGCAGCATTAAACACTACGCTTCAGCTTTTAGTAATATATAGATATAGATATAGATAGAATATAGATATAGATTTGTTACATTGTTCAGGTAAACCCAGACGTGCACGGTGATACACACACCCATTGGTTTTTTCAAATAACTTGTAAGTACTTTTTATCTTTAAATATATTTAAGGTTCTTGGCATGATGAACTTTTTTTTTTTTTTTGGGTACAAATACATAGTACTAACTTAATTTGAATTTCACACTATACATGGACTAGAACAAAGGAGTTTCACCATGTCATAATCTTTGCTTGCTTCGGGTTCGTACAAACTAATACCAACGTTCCAGTTGGAAGTGTTACAGAGAAGGTCTCTGATTTCGGTACCGCTGATCAGGTGGTTCTGCATTTCTCCATGATTTGGGTAATAATTACTTCTTTTTTCTTTTTCTTTTTTAACATAGGATTTGAATGCATGTTTACAATTAGAAATTTAGTTTATCAAATAATTTTTTTGCAGAATTTCTGATTTCCATTTTTTTTTTCCTTTTCCTTTTTATTGTTTTTGGTTATATGATAACAACAAGATGGAGCAGCTTCAACTAGAACTGGAAAATGATGGGTGTATTTTAATACTGAACGTCATCCAGTCGGATATTTTCCAGAAAAACTATTTTTTGAGTTAAATTCTGGAGCAGACACATTGAAATGGGGAGGCTATGTTTTCACTTCGCCAAGTGATAATGCTAGCCGTCAAATGGGTAGTGGAAAATTTGATGATGTTATATATCAACGAACTGCTTACATGACTAATGTACAATATGTAGGTGCCAATAATCAATTAGTTCGCTCGCCAAATGATATTCAAACTGCCGAGTCTCGTTGTTACCTTGAAGGAGATGAATCATACAAAGACGACACAGTAGGATATACCTTTTGTTTTGGCGGAAAAGGTGGCATACCAGATTACTGTTTTCAGTAAAGGAAAAATGTGATGTCAATAGTAGGCGTAGATGAAAACCAATAAAAAATTGATTATATTAATAGTTTGTGACTATTGCATTACATTTTATGCTAAAATATAATAATAGCAAAATTTGAACTTTTGTTCCTTTCTTTATGGGGTTTTTTTTTTTTTTTTTTTTTTTNACAAACAAAAAAAAAAAAAAAAACAAAAACAAAAAACGGAACTTACGGAATTAAGAAGCTTGACCAAAGCTTTGAGGTGTTTTACTCTTTGATTATGAGATTTCTTTTTTTCCCATTTACGAGACTTAGTTAATTGGTTTTGAGTAGAAATGTCAGTATGAGTTTGAGTTATGTTTTGTATGAGGCCTTGTTTTGTATTTGTGGCTGACACCTCTAGCAACACATGCATGGTCTTGGTGAGCTGTAATGATTTTTAGATACACTAATTTATATAATTATTTTATATCTATAAAGTTTTCTATCAATTATTATTTTTAAAGAGAATACGTGAATTAGGAGATTAGGAAAACTGAAAATCCCAACCAAAATAAATCCAGCAATTGTAAGAAGAAAGGGACATCATTAAACACACCAAATGAGGTCTATGAAAAGTAATAAATGAGGATAGAGAAAAATTGTTATTATTTAGGTAAATAAGGTAGAAAGTAAAAATCATTTAATGCTTTTTTTTCAACTGTTGGATTTATTAGAAATCTACGATACAAAATAGGTGTAACTCTTAAGAAGTTACACTAGGTGTAACTTGAACCCATCTCATATATATATATATATATATATTTTAAAAATTAACGTGACAGTTGATGTGGTGCAACGTGAGAGCAGCAGCATTAAACACTACGCTTCAGCTTTTAGTAATATATAGATATAGATATAGATAGAATATAGATATAGATTTGTTACATTGTTCAGGTAAACCCAGACGTGCACGGTGATACACACACCCATTGGTTTTTTCAAATAACTTGTAAGTACTTTTTATCTTTAAATATATTTAAGGTTCTTGGCATGATGAACTTTTTTTTTTTTTTTGGGTACAAATACATAGTACTAACTTAATTTGAATTTCACACTATACATGGACTAGAACAAAGGAGTTTCACCATGTCATAATCTTTGCTTGCTTCGGGTTCGTACAAACTAATACCAACGTTCCAGTTGGAAGTGTTACAGAGAAGGTCTCTGATTTCGGTACCGCTGATCAGGTGGTTCTGCATTTCTCCATGATTTGGGTAATAATTACTTCTTTTTTCTTTTTCTTTTTTAACATAGGATTTGAATGCATGTTTACAATTAGAAATTTAGTTTATCAAATAATTTTTTTGCAGAATTTCTGATTTCCATTTTTTTTTTCCTTTTCCTTTTTATTGTTTTTGGTTATATGATAACAACAAGATGGAGCAGCTTCAACTAGAACTGGAAAATGATGGGTGTATTTTAATACTGAACGTCATCCAGTCGGATATTTTCCAGAAAAACTATTTTTTGAGTTAAATTCTGGAGCAGACACATTGAAATGGGGAGGCTATGTTTTCACTTCGCCAAGTGATAATGCTAGCCGTCAAATGGGTAGTGGAAAATTTGATGATGTTATATATCAACGAACTGCTTACATGACTAATGTACAATATGTAGGTGCCAATAATCAATTAGTTCGCTCGCCAAATGATATTCAAACTGCCGAGTCTCGTTGTTACCTTGAAGGAGATGAATCATACAAAGACGACACAGTAGGATATACCTTTTGTTTTGGCGGAAAAGGTGGCATACCAGATTACTGTTTTCAGTAAAGGAAAAATGTGATGTCAATAGTAGGCGTAGATGAAAACCAATAAAAAATTGATTATATTAATAGTTTGTGACTATTGCATTACATTTTATGCTAAAATATAATAATAGCAAAATTTGAACTTTTGTTCCTTTCTTGGGTTTTTTTTTTTTTTTTTTTTTTTTTGTGCCCTTCATTTTTTTTTTAATTATTTTATTTTAGTTCCTAGAAAATCAATTGTTAAGAAAGGTAAAAAAAATATTTTTAGGGAGAAAAATATTCCAAAAGCTCTGAACCAGACTCATGTTACCCTTATCCCAAATTACATACAAATCAAATTAAGACACAATTTAATCACCAAACTATATTTGATAAACTAGTAGTCGTAGCTTTGCTTCCATCCTCCCTACTCTTCTCCATGATATTGCTCTTCTACCTACAATACTTTAAAAATGAAAAACCACATTAATCAAACAAGAAATTGTAATTAAGATGTCATGTACTCCTTTGGCTTATGGAACTCAATGCATCATTTATTACTCCATGCACCAACCATTTTCAGTCTCAAGCAAAAACATAATTAACGGCACTTTTCATCACAAAAAAGAAAGAAATGACAGCACTACTTTTATTTATTATAAGTATATGAGTAGCATACATATTAGAAGCAAATATGTAATTTTGTGTTAGAACTACATTATAAATCAGCAAAACTTAGATATAGTTCCTTAATGATTATACCTTATATTTCTCAATTGAATTGTAGCAAAGGAACTGTATCTAAACACACTTTTCTAAGTTAATAAACACTCATTCAATAGGTCTTGAAATGACAACCTCATCCTTCACTCTACTCTTTCAAGAGGAGAAGGTGCATATATATATATATATATATACAGCACTATGTTGTTTACTAGTCTCATTGTAATAAACGAAGCAACCAGCTCATAGCTCATATATAAGATTCAGAAATACCTTTCAGGTGAAAGTGACACCAACTTGAATCTCTCCACAATAACTTTGGTCTTTGCGAACAACACTATATTTGCGAGGGTGTAGCTCAGCAGTTCCATTCTCCACTCCTACTGCCATTAAATCCTCCACATAGATGCTGCAAATGGAAAATTTGTATAGTATGTGAGGAAGGACAATCAAACAACAAAGATATATATATATATATATATAATGCACATAAAAAATTGCTTTTCATGCTCTACATTATCCCTCCAGTCCCTCCTATCAATTACCCTCACTGTTTAAGTCTAAATGGCTTTTCTAATGGCTTCAAGCCACATAAAAAATTATACCTTTTCGAGGAGAAGTATTTATGAAAGTCTTAACTAAGAACATAAAATGTAACTAAGAGACCTGATGTTATGATGTCTCACATGGCTTGCCCAATGAAGTCATCAGCAGAGAATGTGTCCTTATCCATGATGTTTAGAATAAGTTTGTATTGGTCTCCTTGTCCGGATACTCTACCCTGAATGTAATTTTCTCATTCCACACTGGAGATCCACCTTGACCTGCACCAATATTGGTATATCTCCTTATTTCTATAGAAGAGGCTGCAACTATAAAAGCAGCATACCCTATACATATTTGGTTTGGTGCAGTCATCAAACAATTTAAAATTTGAACTTTAGAGGCAAAATCTTAAGGAACAAATGCAAGACCTAGAATTGAAAGCAAGCCTCTTCCTTTCTCTCCCTCACAATCAAATTATATGTTCTACAACCCTAGTGCACGAATCCTAAGTTGGACCAAGTTATTATAGGCTGAAACAGAAATTACTGTTAAGTTTTCTCGTAACTCTATAGTTTGAGAGGTGTCGAGCCAAGTATCGAGATTCATTTATTCTCGATGGATCAATAGGTAGAGAGAGGTATCAAAGTCTTGTTTTCTTGAACAGTTTCTTGTACAGTCTTGTGTCTTCAAATCATACCACTTGGACATTCCTTGAACACACTTAAACTAAGACTCAATTGCATATAAAGTGTATTTCATCACGTGTTTGCCAATACACAAAAATATGACCCTAACAATCTACTCATTTGACAATCTGTTGATAAAACCACAAGAGTACATTGAATGTCTTAGAATATATTCTACTCAAATTACAAGAAAAATAACCTAATCTAAACATTTAGTCTCTTGAAGAACTTTGCAAAAAGAGAGCTCTAGTATTGAAATAGTTTAGAAACCTAATGCGTTGGGTTCAAGTTACACTTGGCGTAACTCTAAATAATGTTACACCATTGAATTAATTGTTATAAAATTCATATTTTGAAAATCTCACCCTTAAATTACATATTCTATATGTTCTTAATATTCATACCAATTTTCATGTTAATTGGATGTTATTTACCATTCGATTCATAAACTCATCTTTTATGTATTATTTTAAACTACAAAAACTTGAATTTAAATAATTGATTATTGACATGACTATTAACTTTTTATCACCTTAAAATTTTGCAGGTATGGAGAATATATGAAAATAATGTAATCTAACGGAGGATTTATCAAAATTCATATCTAATTAAAAAATATTAAGTAGTGTAATATTGCTTAATCCAACCATCTATATATTAGGAAATTATTTTAGGAGGTGGCTTCAAGTTCAAACTTCAATGTAAACATTGCAAGTCGAGCCCTGAAGAGAGTAAAAACAAACTACAGTTGACCTTACTTTGCAAAAACTTGGAGGTTGAAGTGAAAGTACCAATGTCGGAGGCTGAATTCTTCAACTACATGAGACAACCAACATAGTGAGCTCGTGAATATTGCCTTTGAAGCTGTGGCCATTGCACAAAGAACTCATCAGCTATTCATAACTGATCAAGAAGTAAGCCACTGAATGAGAGCCTTCTCTATCTTGCTATACTCTTGAAATGGAAAACTGATGACCATCTACCCAATTACCTGCACTTAAGGTTAAAGGATGTACTCTGATATCATCTTAAACAATTCAAAAAATATGGACAAGAAAAACCAAAGAGAGAGGGGGTCTTAATGGAGTACATCCACACCTTAAAAAAGAATGCAATTGCACATAGCGGAACACAAGTCCCTGGCCCTTTGAATCTGAAGTTATACAAAGTTGATACAGACTTATTAAGTTATATAATCAAATTACAGCAATATGTTTATGTGTTCAAAACATACATGCCTGGAAGCATAGACAAGGATAGAGATAATACCACTTGGGGTCTAATTTTAGTGATTAGCCAGAGCGCATGAGCCATTGCAATCAAAGTTGTCCAAATAGAAGCAAAATATGATTGACCAACTTCCCTGGTTCGATAGATATGGATGAACTGAGCAGTTTCTGCCACCTTGATCCCAATCTGCAGTAGAAACCATTTAAAAAATGAAACTTTTGTTGACAAAACTGCAACATCATAAGAAGATACAATGTAGTACAAATGCTGCATCAAATCCAGCTCTCAATGGAAAGCACAATGTAAGTATACCTGCTACGACAACAATGGAGGAAACAATTAAAGACTATATCCTTTTTATGCAGAAGCTATGTAATATTCTGTCCTCCAGCTCATCCAATCCTCATCTTTTTTTTCAAAAAAAATTCACTTATAAGGGAAAGAAATCATAATTAACAAAATGATTTATAAGTGATACTGGATCTTTAAACCTCCTTATATGTTGCTGTAGGATGAGTCTCAACCATCCAGCAAGGAAGTATCTGGTTGAAATAAGGCAGCTGTGATGATATTTATTTGGTATCTCTTTGCAAGGGGTGACTCTATTTGGGTAGCCTAGACTTGTGCTTGCTTGCTTATGGTTATATCTTTTTGGTCTGTCTTTATACCCAATTATTGCCTGTGGGTGGAGAAAGGTTTTGCAGCTTACGAGAGAAGTAAGGCATTTGGTGAAGCATAAAGTGAGGAATGGGGAAAATTTTTCTTATGGCATGCTGCTAGGCATACTGATGGCCCCCATTTGCAAAAATTACGGATTTTATGTGATTTATGATGCTGTAAGCGTTGAGTAAGGTCAACCATCTTGAGTTATTTTGAAAGGTCATTGGAACTGGCCTCTTGTTAGGTCTAATGACTTAATGGCATTTTAAGCTAAGCTGTCTGAAGTACCAATTGGGGAGGAAGATCAGGTGCAACGGTTGGCTGTTGCTCACTGTTGGTTTACTTGTAAGGACACTTGGCAAGTGATAAGAGAGAAGGGTTGAGGTTATTAGGCGACCATTTGTTTTTCACATGCCCTTTTTCTAGTAGGATTTGAATGGAAATCTAGAGGAAGTGCTTGTTCAATCAGCAAATTTGTTGCTGGTCGTATGAGCTTAATTGGCACATTAAAAAGCTTAAAGGAAGAGAGTGGCAGCATGTTATCTGCAAGATTGCTCTTGCAGCTATCATTTACCATATTTGGATTGACCGAGGTGCTAGAATTCATGGTGCGAAAAGTAAAGTCTGCTATTGAAAGTGTCAAAGTAGTTATGCAGGTTAGATATAAGCCATCTCTTCTTCTTTTTTTTTATAAGTAATTAACTTCATTGAAAATCAAAAATAGGGAAAAATATACAAGGCACGCAGGCAGTGTGCTAAAAGCCAAAGAAGAAAAAAAATAAACATGAATGAAAGTACAAAAATCCATCATATCAGGAAGAGAAATGAAATTAACCACACCCAAAGCATTTAACATTCAAACAAAGCCCGAAAGAAGAAGAGCTTCAACCCATGAATCAATCTTTCATCCCCCTCAAAAATACATGTGTTACTTTCCCTCCATATGACCCACATAAGACAATGAGGGATTATACTCCAACACACCTTAGTTTTGCAGATATAAGTTATCTCCGTGTAACAATATTAGAAAGACTTTACAAAATAGAATGTAACATAATCTGTGGAACATTTCATTTTTTATTTCGAGTAGTTGATAAGTGTTTTGTGGTTGCAGCTCTGCTGCTTGTGGTGTAGCTGTGGTCCTGGTTTTGTTCTGCAGCTTAGCTGCTTACAACAACAACCACCAAGCCATAGTCCCAAAATTCATTGGAGCTATAAATCCTCAACAAACTAGTCAAAGTTGATGGCATATATTTTTTTCCGTGTATGCCTGCTTGCCATTATAAATTTAGAAAAAAAAAAAAAAAAAAAATTCCACTGATTTCAAACATGTAAAAATTGCCTCTACTCATATCAAAGAGTAAGGTGCTGTTAAAATATTGATTAAATAATTAAATTCATCATTTTTTAATAGCATGTGGTCCTAAATTCGAACCCTGTCTACACGCATTATTTAAAATGTTAAAAATCACACATGTTGGGGTTCACTTAAGAAAGCATTAAAATATCGGTTATATGATTCAATTCATAATTTCCTAATAGGCTTTTGAGAAAATCAGTAATTTGATCAGTTCAGTTAAGGTATGTACCTCGGAGTTGTTGACGACACGAGATTTTTCTTGAAGGCTCATGTTATTGGTAGTAGCAGCAACGTAGAACCTAGGACTAAAACTGTCCTTTGGCAACACCGACAACAGTTTCATTACCATACATACAATACAAATAACAAATGTAATGAAACAGTTTCATTATATGAATGGGAATGAAGGTAGTAGCTGTAGCTTGTGAAATGGCTGACCTTAACCCAAAACTATGTCTATGAGGGTACATACTGGAGCTTTGGACTTGGAGCTATTAAGAGGTTTCACATTCTGGCATACATGATGCGAATCAATATAATGATGAACAAAGTAATTGTAACTTTCGAATCCCCTTTCTCCATTGTTAGAACCGGGAAGAACTTGGGCTGTGGCGTAGTGGAGGAAGAAGAAGAAGAGTTGTTCTGACGTTAGCTAGCTTTTCTTGTGAAGGTTGTTGATGGATTTGGGTTGGGTTAGGTGGGCGCATATTATTAAGACGTGGTCCACTTGCGTTTGGGCTCCCTATAAAGTGTCCGTTTGGTACCCCCAAAAAAACTCTGATTTTTTAATTTGCATTTCGTCAATAGTTTTAAAAATCAGTAGAGTTTAGGAACTGTTTTTGGTCCCAATTCTCGATATTTACCGATTTTAGGGGTTTTTATAGGACCGGATTGGTGCCTAGTTTCCTGTTGAACTAGCCAATCCAACATAGTTAACTATGATTGCTGCTTTTTTTCTTTTTCTATTTTGCCCCCCCCCCCCCCAAAAAAAAAAAAAGCTAAAGTTTTCTCTTTTATCACACATTTAACATAATATATATATATATATATATATAAGAGCACTACGAAGGGTCAAAATAACAGTGAGGCTGATTTTCAGTCATGTAAATATAACACATAGATGATATGGCATGTTAACTTAATTGGAATATACGAATAATTACAGTATAAGGTTCCCTCAAAAACTATGCAGAACAATACAAAGGCCACATTGCTCATTCATTATGAGATACTCATTCTGCTCAGCTTTTATTCAAGCAAAGCAGAACCCACCTTGTATATATATATATATATTTATAAAAAGGTTTTACTTGCCTATGCAAGGCCTGATCATCAGAGAGTTGCCTTTTGCTCAATACCTCAAACTGCAATAAAAATAAAATGTACTCAAAAGATGTGGCTTGTAAACATGGATTTGCATGCAAGCAAAAACCACATTCATATTTCTATAATAAGTGATGTGCATATTTAGCCCATAGGAAAAGATGAATATCCAACACAATAAACCAGGCTAACCTTGGAGGAGATTTAGTCTGATTGGTTGAAGCATTGGGCTCACAAAACTGTATCTCAATGGGCCAATGGATGAAATTTGTAGCGGCCACCTTGTTCCCATAAGTCCTGAATCAGCCGAACACCAACATTTTAGCTATGTTATTAGGCTCATAATCACAAGATGATCTTTAGGTACAATAACAATGAAAATCCATCCAATTTCACAATTACTGCAAAGCACACATTACCCAGGGAAAACAAGCAACAGTACTCAAAACAAAACATAAGCAGACAGAACAGAACTACGAAACAATGTCCCATGCTTGTCTCTATCAATTACTAAAGCTAGCAGAAAAGTATTGATAGCATTAAATACAATTCAGTTTAAACAAGTTGACAGGTTGCATATATGGCACATTTTCTGGTTCCTATCTTCAAGTGAAGCCAAATACAGACATAATTATGGTTCACTTTATTCTTAGGCTCTAACTGGAAGGCTATCCCGGTCTACTTTGCTGGAGGCTCACAAGCTTATATCATATAGGATCTGATATAGAGAAAGCACTGTGTCTGTTGTAGGTGTGCTTGCATGCATTTGCTGCCAGTGATTATTTTTCTTTTTTCTACCTCATCTAAATTTCTCGTTTGTCTTTTTAAACTTATTCTTGACTCTTTGGTGTATCTCTTGTGTACTTCCCATGGGTTGTGACCCTTTTCTCTCATAATTAAATTTGTTTACTCATTAAGAAAAATAAACTGAATTTATACTCATGAATGTATGTAGATTTTTTTTTTATAGCCTGGTAGAGAAGTATACCATCAACAATACCACCTGTATCCTAAGACTCCCATGTAGCATAGATAACTATATAGTGAGCTTGACAATACCAAAAATAGCATCTTATCTTCAAAGCAAGTAAAGGTGGACATACATCCTTAGCCTTATATCTTTAAACATTTAAACATCATATGGAATGGTGAATTCCTATATAATATATATATATTTTGAATGGTGAATTCCTATATAATATATAACTTACCTTCTTTTAAATCCTAAAGATGGTTTTGGTTGCTTAATGAGGCAGCCTTGTACCAAACCTAAAAGTTACTGAACAACAAATAAAGAATTTAGTAATTCTCCTATATTTTGAATTTCTTGATTCATAAACAGATTCTTCGAGTCATTCTTCTTAAATGTCCAAACAAAATTACTTAATTCCAGTCCATTCCTTTACCTTGCTTATACATTTCATTTCATTTCCTTTTGAACTCCCAAACGAAGATTGAAAGATGGGATCATAGTATAAAGCTCTCCAACAAATTTCTGAAATTCCAATTTTAACAAGAACTATAGTCTAGGACTTTATAAATTGTCCGAGAAACATATAGGTTTGCCTAATAGGATTTTCCTTGTCAAATTGCTAAACTAACTTCCATTTGGGATGGGGGGTGGGGGGAGGAATGGAATGGAACAATTGAAAGGGATTTTTAAGAACATTCCAACCATTTTCCTAATTGGGAGTTTATTAGGAAGGAATGGAATGATTAGGAGAGAATGCTCATTCCATCTCATTCCCTTCTAAACATTCCTTCTCAAAGTGGGAGGAACACTCAATCCTTTAATGAAATGGTAGTAAATTAACAATTTAATCCCTATTTTGAGACAAAAAAAAAATAAAAAGGCGTCGGGTATAATAATAAAACTATATATTTATTTTATTTCTGTTCCTTCTTTTAAAACTTCCAAATACACTATATTCCATTCTGTTCTTTTAAAAACCCCCAAACTTAGTGTTTACTGTGATCATTATACAGTACATAAAAACACAACAGCAAGAAAACAAATAAACAAAACAATAATCGAGAACCAATAAATTATAGAATAATATGCAATACACGAGGACAGATGAATCATTTAATCTAACTAGTGGAGATATGGAATGTCCATATGCAAGGGCAGATAGCAATAACCTGTGAATTGCTACGTCTCTCATGTAGTTCTTCCATCGATGGAAGCTGCAAGTTGGAGTTCAATAATTAAAACAGCAAGAAATGGGAAAATGTTTAATAAAAAAATGGAAAGCACATATTAGTTACCATTCTAATATGGAGCAGGTACAGAAGGCATTGCTACTTCCTGGTGTTCAAACCCTTCTTCTTTCTGTAAAATCAACTTAATCGAATGTTATATTTGCATGGCAACCAAAATGCATCATGATCAAAGTAAACACTGCCCAAACTCAACTCAGGAAAATTTCAATAACATGCAATTAATTGGAATACAATGTTTCCCTTCTGTAGCGCATCTACTCTTCGGGCAGCAAAGCGTTTCCCATCACGTACTCGTTGAACCTGATATATAATTGGAACTACAAAGACATATTTACATGCGTACCATTAACAACTTTCTCACTAATTTTAATCCATGAAAGGGATAATGGATTAGGGTACCAGAAATTTATAGCATTGTGCAAAATTTAAAGTTATAGTTCCTGTAGCAGAATTGCGGAACAGCATATACTTCAACATTGCATGAACCCCACAACATATTGAATCAACAATTTGACATGAAAAAGTCAAGCACAAAACTATTTCAAAGCCATAATTTGTTCGAACTTTTACTTCTTTATGCAGTCACTAAAAGAGTAGTAAAAATGAAGAATATTTTGGGTATTTTACACAGACAACAACAGGCTCAGAGACAAGAAAGCTTAAACATAAAAAGAAATATTGAAACAGGGTCTAGACTTTTGTTACAGAGCCTACTTGGGACATCCAATCACTTTTTTAGTCTGTCAAAATAAACACGGGAAAATCAGCCAAGCAGTTTCCGAAATCACCCCTTCATCAAACCCATCTATTAACGCAATCGGGGATCTGTTTGGCACAAAATATTGGGCTTGAAGACCAAGGGCTAAGATAAGCATTAAAGCACTCTCCACTCCCCACTCTCTCTGCTCATTACCTCTTAGGCTTGACATACACGGGCCAACTAGTATATTTGTATTTCCCACTGAAGAGCTTTGGGCCTCCGAAGGCCTTAGGCCCAACCCCATATCAGCTCGAGGTGTTTGATTAATCCCCCGTGCATCCCATTTGGAACTAATACCTCCACCTTTGACACGATCCCATGATACATAACTCGATTTTGTTAAAATCGAGTTTAAAAAACAATGATGCCAACCTAAATAATTTCAAAACAGGAACATATTGCTATTATTTTTACAAGATATGAGCAAAAGTCCAATATCCCCTGTGATAAGGGTATGTTGCATGGGAAGAATTTTCATCAGCTGCCTTTCTTGAGGAATTGTTTCACGAAAATGGAGACAAACCGGAATAACATCCTGTCTAGATTATTGGTTGAGTGGAAAAGGGAAATATGAAGTTGGTTCTATCCCTTCATTCATCTGTGTAATATGTAAATTCCCATGAAAAATGGACAACTTTTGTATAATTTGTGATTGAATGTAATTGTTATTTGTTAAGATATTTTCTTGGATAAATCGTTCTCTTAATAGATGAAAAATTGTTAATACCCATGCAAGAACTTAAGAGCAAAGTTAATAGATTTCAAGAGAAGTTGTGATACTTAGAAGTTGGCAAATGCGATGACTACTTTAATATATAGAGAGGACAAAGATTGTGGTGATGTTCTAATGGACTGATTTGACACTACAGTAATTTTTTTTTATCAGATTTGATGAGATTCCACTTGCTCTTTTCATATATATTCATGTGAAGGTTTTATTATGTTGGCTAATAATTTGGAATGTAAAGTTTTGGAGAGTAAATGTAGTAAAAGTTAAGATGTTTGATGCGATTCCGAAGACTTTGGCTAATGTGAAACATGTACCTGAACTTGGGGAAAATCCTATTTCTTTTAGGTTGATTCTATTATTTGGGTTATGGATATTTTGCATGAGCGGATTTATGAAAACTAGTAAAAGAGTTTTATTTTAGTGCTCATCTAGTATATCTTATTTTGCAATTTTTTTTTTTTTAAATAGACTATTTGAAAAAATTTACCTAAAATAAAAGTAGAGTTTCAAAAGGCTATATTTTGATAAAGTTTTATTTTAAAGCACACTCTCAAACTAGCACTTGACAGTAAAAAAGAGAAGGAAAAAAAAAAGTGACAAAATATGGCTATAGACTTCGTCGTAGCCTAAGGCTAGAAGGAGATTTTACTAAAATAAGTATTAAAATGAAACATATAGATATACTATACACCAGTATATGACAAATGACATGTGTTCATTTACTAAATCACACTTAGATAATTGTATACAACGAATTTAATCAAATAAACATGTGCTCCCAATGTCTTAAAGTTTTGGACCCAATGTCTTAAAGTTTTGGACCCAATGTCTTAATCAACTTTTCTTACTTGCATCAACTTGGGGACTATATGTATGTCTCATTCGTATTCTAAGTCTTGTATCATTTCATTATCTTGGACTTAGAAATAAAATGAGCTATATCAATTTTTCAAAATTCATGTTTTCCCTTATGCTTAAAGCCCAATTACATTATTCACATATCTCGCACTCTCTCCTTCCCTCATTTAGATCCAAGCCCAATTTCATTTCTTTCTTTCCTTTTCTTTTCTCTTTTTATTTCTTTAGGCTTAGAATCCAATTACAAGTCACTCATCTCGCTCTCTCATCCTCATTTGGGCTTAAGCATAGGTTATACATGAATTTTGCAAGGTTAGTTCACATCTTGTGCTCTATTAGACCTTATGAAAAAGGTCTCATCAAACAATTTAAACACAAAAATCAATGCCCTATTTATAATGCAAGCCAAACATATTTTGGAAAATTTCTTTTTTCTTGAAAAACTTATTTCAACTTGTATTTAAAATGGGCCATGACATTTAGAAGTCCACATCTTTTCTTTTCTTTTCTTTTTCTTTTTGGATTTTTAATTATTTATTTATTTCTTTTGAAAAAAGGGTGACCAAATTTTATCTCAACATATCAAAACCTTTTATTTGTGCAATTACAAAGCTCATCTTGAATGTTCACTCTCCTCCCTCGTGAGGGCTTGCCCCTAATTTCAAAAGTTTGATCCATTTTTATCTTTCATTCTCAAATGGGCCTTGCCCCTAATTCAAAGAGTTTGGTCAATTGGTTCGAAAAGATTTCCTCTTTTAATGCTCATTGGACGCTTAGTAAGCTACCCATATCTTTGGGTTTTAGGGTTTCAAAACTTTCCCAAAGTATGGATGGGTTCAACTTTTTTCAATAAAGCCTATAACACACTCATGATCTTGGGCTCTCTTGTTTTTGAAAAAGATTTTTGAATTTCGATCCAAAACCTAGGGTATGTTATGACTTTTATGGCTCAATGTCTTTCTCGAAAATCTATGGTATACTCATGATCTTGGGCTCTCTTGATTTGAATTTTTTTTTGAATGGGGCCAAAACTTAGGGCATAATTTTTTTTTTTTCATTTTTTTTTCTATTGAAAACTTCTCTTTTTTTTTTTTTTCTTTTTTTTTTTTTGAAAATTCCTTAAAAAATCATTTACAAAAGATTTTTTTTAAAAAAAAATTATTCTCCTAGAAAAACTTTTCTTTGCAAAATATTTCTTTTCTTATACTCTTGTTATAATAGTTCTATTACAAAAAAAATTTATGTTGCAATAAATTATTGCAACGATTTATTTTGTTAAAATAACCTAATTTAAAAATTATTAAAATGTTGTTGAAGAGCTTAAGGCAAATCCCAAGAATAACAAACTAAACCCCAACAGCAAAGGCCATCTTCTTCCCAACTTTGTGCAGATGAAGAACGATGGTACGGCTACAACAGCAGCTAAGCTGAAGATAGATGAGAGGTAACCTTCTATTAAACTACTATAATATGCATAGCAGTTATTCATCCTTATTTTCATCATTGTGTAGTGGAGTTCATGGAGAAACGACATAAAGAACACGAGCATACTCACAATATATATATATATATATATTGTTGTAATACTTCTATTGCAAAAAAATTTATGTTGCAATAAATTATTGCAACAATTTATTTTGTTTCAATAACCTAATTTAAAAATTATTAAAATGTTGTTGAAGAGCTTAAGGCAGATCCTAGGAATAACGAACTAAACCCTAACAGCAAAGGCCATCTTTTTCCCAACTTTGTGCAGATAAAGAGCGATGGTACTGCTACAACAGTAGCCGAGCTAAAGATAGATGAGAGGTAACCTTCTATTAAACTGCTATAATATGCACAGTAGTTATCCACCCACTTCTTCATCATTGTGTAGGGGAGTTCACGGAAGAACAACTTAAAGAACCCAGGCATACTCACAAAAGCTAGCATCAATCACGGATTCCAGCTCCTTCCTGCACGCCATGGTCTTTATCTCCTCACTGTCAGTCACCGAGGGCCCTCTTGCTGATAAAGCTGTCATCACCTTACCCTTCTCATTGCAGATCATAGCACCTAGACCTGAGCAGTTTAAGCCTGGAAAAGTAGCAGCATCAAAGTTCAATTTAAACATTGATCTTGGAGGAGGTTGCCACACCTAGGAACCCGTATTTATCACTGGTATTTGCGGTAGGTCCTGGGCTTGCCAAAACTCATCTAGATAATCAGTAGCCTTTCTATTCAGCCACGTCAAATCCTTTAGCTTCCCTCCATGATTCAAAACATTCTTTTGGTTCCAAATTAGCCAAGCTTGAACCAAAAATAATTCAAACTCAATCTTGGGCAATATGCTCAATAATTCTTGAAATAATTGCACTACATCGTGCTGTTCAAGAATATATTTCTGCAATTTGACTGAACTATCCACCCAGATGTCTTGTGCCACCCCACATTCCCATAACACATGTATCCCTGATTTGGCACACCTGGTAGTCAACAAGCACTTATCATCCTCAATAATCTTCCTCCTTGCAAGATTGTCACAGGTGGGTAATATGTTTTGGCAAGCTCTCCATCCAAAGATTTTTATTTTATTTGGCACATGAAGCATCCAAAATTTTTGCCACAGCTGACCTCCAATCGGACCAGAAGGGCTTTCAGCTCTGTTCTCAAGTTGCATGACCCATTTTGCCACATAATATCACGTTTTAACTCAGTATACTTTCTTCCTATGATGTAACCATACAATGGTATCTGAGCATTGTTTGTGGCTAAGAGATACACGTAAAATAGCTTTAGTATCTTCCTTATGAAACACAGAGTTGATGTAGTCACGCCTCCACCATTTCAAGTTTGGATCAATAAGATCAGCTACACGCCACTCCCATTCCTCCTCACTTGGTGGAAGTATCACTTCGTTCGTTGGATAATTAGGAATCCATTTATTTGTGAGAACTTTAATGGCTGATCCATCACCCTCCCGCCAACAACATCCATCAGTTAAGATTGGTTTGGCTGCCATAATACTTTTCCACACGTATGAGTTATTTAATGAGTTTGAGTTATCCAAAAATTCAGTCCGTGGGAAGTACCGAGCTTTGAAACACTGGTACATTAGAGACTCTCTATTTTGTATAAGTCTTCATCCTTGCTTCGCTAACATATCTAGATTAAAAGTTCTTAAGTCACGAAATCCCATTCCTCCCCTCTTCATAGGCTCAATCAGCTTGTTCCAACTTCTCCAATAAATCTTACGTTCATCCTCGACTTGATCCCACTAAAATCTTGCACATAAAGCATCAAGTTCATCACATAGCTTTATAGGTAATTAAAACACACCCATTGTATAGGTCGATATTGACTGAGCCACAACTTTAATTAATACTTCCTTCCCAACTCTAGACAGCATCATACCCTTCCATCCTTGAAGTTTCTTTCACACCCAGTCTTTGAGATAAGAAAATGAATGGTATTTTGCCTTTCCAATCACAGTTGGCAGTCCCAAATATATTTCAAAGCAATCTACCTCCTTCACTTCAGCTTGTCTTTGATCCAACTCTTATTCTTAGCTGATGTATTGCTACTAAAAAACACCAAGGATTTTTCCAAGTTAATACTTTGACCCGAGGTAGCAGCATATACTTTCAAAATTTTGGTCACCTCTTTAATATTATGCTGGTTGGCTTGGAAGAAAAGCAGTGAGTCATCTGTAAAAATTAAGTTAGAGATCATTGGTGTTCTCCTACAAATGGAAACCCCATGAATGTGCCCATCTATTTCCGCCATTACTAATAATGAAGTGCAGCCCTTTGTACATAATAGAAATAGATAAGGTGAGAGAGAATCTCCTTGACGAATTCACCTAGATGGAGTAATATGACCATAGGGTTTACCATTAACGAGAATAGAAAAAGAGGATTTAGTAACACATCCCATCACCCTATTCACCCAAATCTCCGGAAAACCCAACGTAGTCATAATACCATGTAAGAAATCCCATTTAACTCAGTCATAGGCCTTACTGATGTTTAACTTAAGTGCCAATGCACTATTCTTTCCCTTATTAAGCCAATGCATAGAATGCAGGGTCTCATAAGCCACCATAAAGTTATCCATAATAAGACAACCCAGAACAAAAGCACTCTGAGTAGGAGAGATTAAAAATCAAAAGTTTAAAAACTACGGATAAAATGTAAAAATCAAAAGTTTTTTTCTTTTTTCTTTTTTGTGTGTATGCCAAATGGGCACTTTATAGAGAGCCCAAATACAAGTTGGCAAGATTTGAATAATATGTGCCCACGTAACCTAACGGCCCAACCCAAATCCCTCAATGACCATCAGAAAAGTGAGCTAACGTCACCCTTAGACTAAGATCTAAATAATATTCACCCACCTAACCTAATGGGTCCAACCCAAATCTCTCAATGACCTTCACCAGAAAATCTAGCTAAAGTTATTTCAAATAGAAATGTAGAGGATCCAAGTCTATGTATATCTTGAAGAAGAAAAAAACTTTCCATGAGAGAGCATGTGTACACATCACTTACCCATATGGATTTTGTATACATTTGTTATCTCGTAATTTCAGATGGCTTATTTGGTAAATATAAATATGAAACAAATATATAATTTTTATGTTAAATGTGTGACAAAAAGAGAAAACTTTAGGTTATTTTCATAGTGATTCTCTTACATTGCCAAATTGCTATTTTTAGCACCACAAACAACAAAAACCAAGCTACATCAATGGTGCTATCGTTAAAAATTTTAACAAACTTGTTACAATAAACTACCATCTTTGGCAATCAATTGTAGCAACAAAGTGATTAAAAAAAAACATTTTTTCATTCGTCTCTTCTCTCATTAAAAATCTCTCTCTCTCTCTCTCCCCTATCTTTTTTTCTCTGCAGCACCTCCATTTTCTCCCACTCAACTGAACCAAAGCCTTTCTTTGTTTAACTCTTGCCTTTAAGTTTGTTGAGACCGTTTGTTTGGGTTCGTGGTGGTGGGTTGTTGTTAGGGTGGATCGGTGTAGGTCATTGTTGGGGTGGGTTCGTTGGTCTGTGTTGGTGGTGGGGCGTTGAAATTGGGTTGTGGCTGTAATTGGGTTGTTAGCTATGGTTGTGGATGTGGATGGTGGTGGTTGGGATTGGTGGTTAGTGGTGGTGTGGCTGTGTTGGTGGTGATGGTAGTGGATTTTGGCTATGGTGGTGGGTTCTGTTGATTTTGGCTATAGGTTTTGTGTGTTTGATTGTGGCAGTGAGTTGATGGTGATGGGTTGTGGTTGCCACGATGGTGGTAATGGCAAGTGGAGGTGGTTGTGACTGGTTGCTAAAGTTTTTGTGGTTGTGGACACAAGGGGGGAGTTGCCACCTAGTTTTTGCAGTGGTCTAGGAACCATATATATAGCGTCTCTTCGAGGAAGGACTATTGATCTTACTGCCAAAGTATAGGTTAGGAGTTTAGGTACGTTCTTAGGAAGGTGTTAGACACCTAAGATCGCCCAACCCTAAGATTGGCCTCTCATCATTGTGTCTTATGTCTTAAACCTGTTGAAAACTAACTCAACACTTATATTCTAGACTCACACACACACGCACACACACACAACATGACACCTTTATCCCTTAACAAGCATACTTATCTATCCACAAAGTAAAAGAGAGCCAAACACACAAAAGAAACCCATTCATCTAGCATGTGAAAACCCTATCATACATCTAAAGCAACAACTTGATCATGGCAGCAAGACATTAATATATTACAAACCCTAATCATACATCTAAGCATACTCCATCATATCATCAAAATAAACCATAATACAAATGAATGAACATTTTTAATGCATGAATTACCTTTTACTTACCTTGAAGTAACACAGCACCTATGACACTTATGCATGGACATGTGAATAAATGGCATGACATTAAAGTAAGAAACAAACATAAAAACCCTAATTTAAACATGTTAAAGACAAAAAGCGTATAAGACAGAGGCACAAATACATATAAGCATATGAAAAGGACTTTAAAAAAAGACAAAGCATGTGAAACAAACGAGCCAAACAACAAGAAATTTGGATTAAGGTTTCTAGGTAAGTGCTTACGTGCACAACACGTACGCAAGATTAAACTTGCATACGCATGCTTATAGCATGCGTGCATGAGACTTGTTCAAAACCCTAACCTAGAAACGAACAAGGCAAAAAGCATAACATGAACTAAAACCCTAATTCTAATAAGCAAACATGCATTTCAAACATACAAAAACTTAAACCTAACCTAGAAAAGTATGTTAAAACATAATCTAACAACAAACAAAACAAACAGGAGGATTTAAAGGAAGATAATAAAAGAAAGGGAAAAGAGAAGTTTAAAAGAATACCTCACACAAAAAGCTTTCCAAGCTTGATTTTGATCATTCATCTCAGTCAAGTCTATTCACAAACTAATAAGAAAGTGATTAGTAACGTTAAACTAAAAGGATTGGGGCCAGAAAAAGTCCTAATCAAAGAAAATTAACTTGAGGATGTTTTGTGAAAAACTTCCTTTTAATTCACTATTTTCTAGTGAATCTTAGGTTTTTCTCGTAAGATTTTTGTGCGTTTTGAAAATGTACAATGTAAAGATTTATATAGTGGAAAAATGGGATTTGGAGTGGCTCCCAAATGATGCTGGATTCATTCCAAACCTCAGTCATTATTGCAGAAAACTTGTCTTTGAACGGTTTTAGACCCCTTAAAACAACCAGATTAACTCAGTTAATTGGCCAAGTGATTAACTTAGTTAATTTCAGCAATTCTAGGTTATCATAAACACACAATCGTATCAAAAGTATAATGATATGATGACCTAGGAAACCATACGGTAAAAATCTGGGGAGGATTTGACCTAGTTATCCTCAAAGTAAACCTGAATCCATTATGCGAAAGAATCGAAGTTCATACAAAAGGACTTACAAGCTCCTCGCTTGACTTCCTAATGCTACCCACTAGTAGAACTTACTGACACGACCACGTGCAAGCTCCGAATTCACGGACTCCTTCTTTCTTGGATTCTCCAATCAGCTACAAGCACCCACGCTTGATAATCTTTAAGCTTCAATGGTAGCAACCGAGTTGATCATCAAGATGTTGAAGTAATCTCTACATTGAAAACCCTAAGTTTTGTGTAAAGGAAAGCTCCTCTAGATCTCACAAGAGATTTACACAAAACAGCAAAGCATGAGCAACAACTCAACTGGAGCAACTCTAAAAACGTGGATATGGTTTTTCTTTATATACCTAGGGTAAAAACAGAAAACCCAAAACGTTTAATGAGCTAGGGCTGAGCTGGAATATTCTGCAGAAAAATATTTTGCCTGAGATTCAATCGATTGAGTCTTTTCTTCGATTGATCGAGCCAGGCCAAAATGCACCAATGCATCTGCAGCCACTCGATTCCAACTTTACATGAAAGACCCAACTTTGAGCAAGTCTAAATAAGACTAAACAACCTATTTTGATCATGGTTTGCCAACAATATAAATTAGAGTTCTAAATACATAAAATCCTAAATCTTTAGAACCTAACAAATTCCCCTTTTGGCAATCCGTGACAAAACACAAATACTAAGCTCAAAGTTTACAATTTTAAAAAACCCTTTACAAAAATAATGCTCATAAACCAAAATTCAATCCTAACTACTATCCATCAGTTGCAAGTGTAGACAGCAGCTCAATTGAATCATCCTGTTTATTCTTGAAATACTCAACAAATGCATAAACGCATGTGTGACAGAAAATAGTATATAAACAGGTATAACATTCTTGTATGATTCACATAACACACAATAAAGACATATATCAAATGAATAACTCATAGAATATAAATCAATAAATAGTGAATCCAAAACAACAAGAATAAAAAAAAAAACATGTATATCAATCAATGTTACTCCCCTTAACATGAATATCCCAAAAAAAAAAATGATATACAAGGTGAAGCGCGTAAATACAATCTAACAGCTCCACAAGCTCCTCAAAACAACAAAAAACTCTCCCTAACAACAAAACTCTCCTCGACAAATACTCTCCCTAACTACAAAACTCTCCTCGACAAATACTACTCCCCCTTTTTGTGATGGAATGCCAAAGGGCAATCACAATCCATCATCAAAAGGAGGTGGTGAGGGAGACCGAAGATGTGCCAGATCAGCTCGCAGCGCATGAATCTCATCAACCAAGTCCACAAAAATCTGACCATGAGTCACCTGAACGGTCAGGATAGTCTCCAAAGTACGACGGATATCAAAGTCATCCGATGGAGGTGGAGGAACAACAGCAGCAGCAGCATCAAGATCAGAAACAGCCTCACCAGAAGGACCTGTAGAAGAAGAGGGAGGAGGTGCGGACCCAGAAGGTGAAGACCTAGGGTGTTTAGAGTCAGCTCGAAGATGAGCAGCCCTCTGTCTAAGAAAAGACGCACCTAAAAGACCAATGACATGCACAGGCTCAGAGGAGGGAAAACCACTAAGATCAAGATAAAGAAGAATCCTATGAATAAAAATAGGATGAACCAGGGCATGAGAGGAAGATGAACTCCTATACACTTCGTTCAAAGAACGAAGAAACAAATGAGGAAAACTGATAGGAGCATCAGTAACTAGAACATACAAAAATACACACATCTCGAGAGGAATGGTGTGCAGATGAGAAATGGGCCAAAAGCAGTGACACGCTATCCTAAAGAAAAGATAGTGAAGCTTAGAAAGCTCAGTAGTGGTGATCCTAGGATCAGAACCTCACTGGATAGATGACCCAGTGATGTAAGAAATGACATCACTCAAAACGGGAGACTCATCATAAGGGTAGATAGGATGCTAGACCAAAGGTACCTCTAGAGCATCAGCCATTACGGTAGGAGTAATGGTGTACTCTACGCCTCGTATCCAACTCTTTACTAAATTGTTGGAATCATAGATGCGGATCGAGATGTTCGAGTAGAACTCTCGAATCAAGGTAGCAGGTGGAGGAGGATTAGAAATATCCACCAAGGCTAGCCAGCCCCTACGCTCTAAGTTTGCCCTAATGGCAGGATCCAACTCATCTAGAATGACAGAACGCTTAGACCATATCTTACACTTAAGGTTCAGCTTCTCAATGATCTCCTGGTTTTTTCACTCGGAAATTTCTCACAGTCAAAGTACGGGAGGGAAGGAGTAGGTGAAGGGATAGACCTACGAGCCCTAGTTTTCCTAAGCATGATGCTAAGGAAAGGACAGAGACATAGAGAAAACCAAAAGAGAAACAAATAAAAACCAAGGGCAAATTGCAAGTTAGCACCAAAAATTAAAAAAACTATATGATGCATGAACAGTTAAAATGCCATGATGCATGTACTAATGCAATAAAACTAAGCTCAATTTATGTTCAATTTAACAAAATTGGCTTAAGCATGGAGTTTCTAACAAAAACCCAAAATTGAAAAACCACTTGTTAAGATTTTGAAGCACATTGATGAATTAAGCATTACAGAATACAATCCATAGATGATAATGCCTAATTACATCCAATTAACAAGCCAATTTTATCAAATTCAACCTAATTGAACAAAATCTCCAATTCGGAACAAATATAAACCCTAGAATTTCCAATTTTCCATAAAACCCAAAATTGATCAAATTAAACTATCAAGAACATATTTATAGCTTGTCTCCATAAAAACCCATTGATCAATTGCACAAAATTGGGTTTAAAACATCAAAAATCCCAAAAAGAAAGAGGTCCAAAATTATGAGATAAAATGCATGAAAAATGCAAATAAACTCAAAAATGAGGGACAAAAGGGACTTGCCGGCTTGAGGAAAGAGAATTCTTGCAAAAATTTTGGAGGAAAACGACAAAAAATCGCTAAAGATCCTTGCCTAGTCAGAGAGAGAAAAGAAAGTTTGAAAAAGTCTTTTGAAAAAGAAGAGGAATCAGTCAAAGAGTACTGTTTAAAAACCTGATTCACGACTTTCGATTGATTGAAAATTACATTCGATCGATCGAATCACTCCGAAAGTTTTAAAAAGGATTTTAAATATTTTCGATCGATCGAAAAACAGAATGAATCGATGAAACAGGCAATGAATCATAGTATTTTGAGAAAAATTTCAGTTTTGAAAAACTCAAACCAATTTTTGAAAATAACTCCTGGAAGCATTAAAAACAATGAAACACAATGCATGAGTATGAGATGAAATGGAATACTTTTTCAAAAACCCAAATTTATAATCCCAAATTCTCCGAGGTAAAATGTCAACCGGTTCTTCCTTTAAATTCACAAGAAAAAAAAATGTTTTGCATAATACTCAAGGTATTTTTCAAACTTGGTTAGTCAGACCAAAAACACACATAATAACATGTACAGTGTTTAGCAAAGAGTAACTTGTGTAGTGTGTGCAAACTAGCAAAAACTTGAGATACATGTGAGGTGATATGTGAATAGAAATCAATCACAAAATCTACAAAATTCATTACATAGAATTTAAAAGAGACTATCACCTAAAGAGTTACATCCTATAACTCCCACATCTCCTAAAACAAAAGTTTGCAATCATATAAGTTTCTTATATTTTTGCCTCATTATTATGTGAGATGGCATCAAGCCTAATAATACACACCAATTTTAATTATGTGAGATGGCATTAAGCCTAATAGTACACACCAATTTTAAGCATTAAGCAATTAAGGTGAGGCATCACCTTATGTTCTTTTTGTGCATGTGCTACACTTTCTCGAGTACAAAATCTTATGATATGCACTAAGATGNAAAGAGAAAACAAATAAATCCTAGAATGAAATGCATGAATGTTATGCAATGCAAATCCTAGAAAAAAAAAAAAAAAAAAACACAAAACCAAAGAACAATGGTCACAAAAAATAGAGTAATGAAGCACAAGGACCAAGAAAGCCAAAAGAGACTAGGGACATCGAAGCACACCAATTACTTGACGAAGTGTCTTAAACTTACTTCCATTAAGAGGTTGGTGAAGATGTCAGCGTTTTGACATTCAGTAGGGATATACCCAAGAACAACAATTTTCTTTTCAACCAAATCCCTAATGAAGTGATATCTAAGTTCAATGTATTTGGTCTTAGAATGCTGAACAAGATTCTTAGATATATCTATAGCACTAGAATTATCGTAATAGACAACCATGGTGTCTTGAGGAATCCCATAACCACTTAAAAGCTTTTTCATTTAAAGGAGCTGAGAACAACAACTCCTAGCAGCAATATATTCTGCCTCAGCAGTGGATAAAGAAACAGAATTTTGCTTCTTACTCATCCAAGCCATAAGATTAGCTCCAACATAAAAACACCCCCAGTGGTGCTTTTTTTGTCATCAGCATTCCCAGCCCAATCAGAATCAGAAAAACCAGCAAGAGACAATATAGACCTTTTGCTATAAAATAATCCATAATCACAAGTTCCACTTATATACTTTATAATTCTCTTAACAGCATTTAAATGAGAAACCTTAGGATTAGACTAAAATCTAGAGCAGACACCAACACTAAAAGAGATATTAGGCTGACTAGCAGTCAAACACAAAAGACATCCAATCATGCTTCTATACAAAGTAACATCAACAGACTCACCTAAAGGATCAATTGTTAATTTTGCATTAGCAGCCATCGGTGTTCTAGCATGAGCAGCCTTGTCCAATCCAAATCTTTTGACTAGATTTCTTGCATATTTAGCTTGATTGATGTAGATTATTGACTCCATTTGCTTTACCTGCAACCCTAAAAAGTAAGTCAGTTCACTAACCATGCTAATTTCAAATATCACCTTCATTTCATCTGTAAAAGAATGAGCAAGAGAATTATCAGTAGCACCAAAAACAATGTTATCAACATAAATTTGAGCTACAACAAAACCAGTCTTATCCTTTCTTATGAAGAGAGTTGTATCTGCAGATCCCCTTTTGAATCCATGCTCAGTGAAATATGCAGTTAATCTATCATACCAAGCCCTAGGAGCTTGTTTCAAACCATAGAGGGCTTTCTTCAACTTGTAGACATCATTCGGTTTGTGAGGATCAATAAAGCCCTTAGGTTGTTCAACATATACCTCTTCTTGTAGCATCCCATTCAAGAAAGCACTCTTGACATCCATTTGATACAACTTGAAATTTAGATGACTTGCTATGGCCAACAGTATCCGAATGGATTCTAACCTTGCTACTGGTGCAAAAGTCTCATCAAAATCAATTCCTTCCACTTGTATGTACCCTTGTGCAGCAAGTCTTGATTTATTTCTGATCATAGTGCTATGTTCATCTGACTTGTTCTTAAAGATCCATTTAGTTCCAATCACATTTACACTCTTCGGCCTAGGAACTAATTCCCACACATCATTTCGAACGAATTGATGAAGTTCTTCATGCATGGAATTTACCCAATCAGCATCTTGAAGTGCTTCATCCACTTTCTTTGGTTCAAATTGGGACAGATAACATGAGTGAGTAATCACATTCAGGGCTTTTGATCTCAATCTCATGTTATCATTCAGACTACCCAATATATTTGTGGGAGGATGGTTCAATCTCACTCTAGAGGATGGACCTTTAACTAGAGATGTGGTGGTACCTTTCTGTTCAGATGGAGGACTGAGCTCACTTTGTACCTGTCGAGTGTCATGAACCGGAGTGGATGGTTTTGAACTTGATGGTACTGAGACTGTATCATTCAACAGCAACAGCTCTTCCTCACTATGTTTCCCCACATACTCAGCAGGAAGTGAATCATCAACTTCTAGAGACTTATCTTGAACGGGAGCAGTGCTTTTTGAAAGTGCTTCTGAACACACTTCATCATTTATCACAACATTTGAAGATTCCATGACTGTTTTGGTTCTCAGATTGTACACTCTATAAGCTCTACTAGTGAAAGAGTATCCTAGAAAGTTTCTTTTATCACTTTTTGCATTGACTTTTTCTAGGTTCTCTCTATCACATAGAATGTAACAGTCACTACCAAATATCCTGAAATATTTGACAACAGGTTTCTTCCCTCTCCAAAGTTCATAGGGAGTTTTCTTGGAGTTGGGTCTAAAATACACCCGATTGAGTGTATGGCAAGTAGTGTTGATTGCTTCTCCCTAGAAAGATTTTGGCAACTTTTTGCTGTGTAGCATAACCCGCGCCATCTCCTGAAAAACCTTGTTTTTCCTTTCCACAATCCCATTCTGTTGAGGTGTCTTGGGCGATGAGAACTCTTGATGAGTGCCTTGATTATTGCAGAAAGTAGCCAGCTTGGTATTCTCAAATTCTCTTCCATGATCACTGCTGATTTTGGCTATCACAGTATCTTTCTCAACTTGCAATTTCTTGCACAGATGTATCATCTTCTCAAGAGCCTCATCTTTATCTTTCAAAAGTACAACCCAAGTATATCTAGTAAAGTCATCCACAACAACTAGAATATATTTCTTTCCATCTAAACTTTGAACTCTGGCAGGACCCATGAGATCAGTGTGTAATAACTCTAAAGGTCTTGAAGTTTGAACACTAGTCACAGACGGATGCTTGGATTTTACTTGTTTACCTATTTGACATGGTCTACAAAAGCACTTATCTATCTTCTCAAACTTAGGTAAACTGATAACTGCCTCACATTTGGAAATCTTCTCTAACTGGTTATGACTGGCATGCCCCAACCGTTGATGCCACAAATCAATTTGATTAATCTTTGCACTAAAGCACTTGTTATTTACACTTGGTGTTATGCCATAATAGTTGTCAGCTGTCCTTACACAGGGGCGGCTCCAGGATTTTTGTCTAGGGGGGTCAATATGAAACATAAATTATATAATACTTAAAACAAAAGAGATTTGAATATATCAATATCTCAAAAAAAAAAAAAAATGAAATTCTACAATTGTCTTCTACGAGGTTTCATATTTTGAAACCGTTGCATGATAGATTCATTATCAATCCTACGAACTATATTTTTTTCAATGTATATAGTCAAACAATCATTCAACTACTGATCTCCTATTTGATTAAGTAAATCATTCTTGATATATTTCATTGCTAAAAAACTTCTTTCCACTGTTGCGGCCTACGGGGTTTCCTTATTACAAATTTATCCATAGTACTAGCAAAAGGACAAAAAATAAACTATAAATTCATTTGACATATTTTTTTTCTAATACAATAAATATATTAATTATTGTTGTTAAGTGATTTTTTTGCAATTCTATAATTTATAAGTTTACAATTTTTTTAAATATTTTATATTTTTATTGTCTTTAATATTAATGTATTGACCAAGTCACATAAGTAGCAATCCCTCACAACTCACAACTTAGATTCAACAAAATTAAAAAAACTACTCACAAGTTACCAATTAGTCAAATAGTCAAAGTAATAACTCAACTTTATATCAAATCATCAAAACACTCACAGCAACTCTGCAACGCGCCAACACCCAACAGTAAAGAAACTCAAACCCAAGTACTCAACAACAATAAAACACTATAAACTAATAAAAGTAATAAGTCCTATAAATCTATAACCCACTAACCCCACAAGCCCACATACAGTCACACACATGGTCAGACTTTAGAGACTCAAAACTCAAGTCTCAAAAACAAATATCAGAAGTTCAAAACACGGTTCTAATGCCACAGCTCCCACAGACAGTCACACACACGGTCCAAGATTCAAAAAATCAACCAAAAAAAAAAAAAAAAAATCAAAAGATTACACCACACAGGGGCGGCGGTACAAAACACTATAAACACATTCACACAAATAGCATATCAAAACACTATAAACACACTCTCACAGTGAAAGAAAGAGAGAAAGAGAGAGCCAAAATACCAAATCAAGCGGCGCAGAAGGCAGACCAAGCGGTGGCAGTGGCAGATTTTGTGTGTGAAGCAGAGGCAACCTTTTTCCTTTCTGTTTGGAGAGTGAAGAAGGATAATGAGAGATTTTAGAGGTTAGGCCGTTACAAATTCTTAGGTTTTATTTGACTTTTTTTTTTTTAATGATTTTTCAAAATTAGATTTATGGGCTTTTTATTTCTAAGATTAAAGACCAAAATTTTCTTTTGGACTTCTATTTTTTTAGAGTTTAAGTTGGGCTTTAAAAAAATAAAGGGGTCAGATTGATGGTAAAGGGGGTGCAAATTTGTATTGCAGGGGGTTTAAAATAATTTTTTTTAAAAAAATTATATATATATAAAAATTTTCAGGTCAAGGGGTTCATTTGAACCCCCTAACTATAATGTGCTGCCGCCCCTGTCCTTACACCAACACACGTACAGTCACCTCCTCCATCAAGTATCTCACATTCATACTTGTGAAAAGAACATTTAATCCATTGTCGCAAATCTGACTTATGCTGAGTAAATTAGTCTTCAATCCATCAACATACCAAACATCTTCAAACACTGGCAATCTTGGAATGTCCACAGTTCCAATGCCTCTGATTACAGATTTGCTTCCATCTCTAAAAGTGACTGTCCCAATCTTTCCTTCAAAGAGAGTTTTGAATAAACCTTTGTTTCCTATCATATGCCTGGAACAACTACTATCCAAATACCAAAGACAAGAATCACGTGCCTTTAAGGCGGTTAAAGCAGTACAACATACATAATTCTTATTACATATGATTATACCAAGATACTCAAGGAAAGATTTAACAAACATAACAAAGGGCAAAGACCACAAGTAGACAAGTTGACATATAAGCAAAAAGATTTGCCAAGATTCCATGACAACAGGGGTCAAGGATCAGCTCAAAAATCAAAAGATCTCAAACAAGAGAGCTACCAGCTCTATTACCACTTGAACGGTTTTAGACCCCTTAAACTAACCAGATTAATCTAGTTAATTAACCAAGTGATTAACTTAGTCAAATTATGCAAATCTAGGTTATCACAATCAAACAATCATATCAAGAATATAAAGCAGCGAAAAAATAAATAACACAAGATATGATGACCTAGGAAACCACACGGTAAAAACCTGGGGATGGTTTGACCTAGCTATCCTCAAGGTAAACTTGAATCCACTATCTTGAAAGAATTGAAATTTATACAAAAGGACTTACAAGCTCCCCGCTTGACTTCCTAATGCTACCCACCAGTAGAACTTACTGACACGACCACATGCAAGCTCCGAATTCACGAACTCCTTCTTTTTTGGATTCTCCACAAGATACAAGCACCCACGCTTGTTATTCTTTAAGCTCCAATGGCAGTAACTGAGTTAATCATCAAGATGTTGAAATAATCTCTACCTTGAAAACACTAAGTTTATGTGAAGGAAAGCTCCTCAATGATCTCACAAGAGATTCACATAAACCGCAAAGTATGAGCAATAATACACCTAGAGTAACTCTCAAAAATGTGGCTAGGGTTTTGTTTTTATACCTAGGGCAAAAACAGAAAACCCAAAGCATTTAATGAGATAGGGTTGAGTTGGAAATTCTACAGAAAAACATTTTGGCCGACTTTTGATTGATCGAGTCTAACTTTCGATCGATCAAGCCAGGTCGAAATGCACCAATGCATCTGCAGCATCTTGATTCCAACTTTACATAAATTAAACAACTTTGAGCAAGTCTAAACAGGACTAAACATATTGTTTTGATCATGGTTTGCTAACATTACACATTAGAGTTCTAAATACATCAAATCCTAAGTCTTTAGAACCTAACAACTCACATTAGCATAGTTTATCTACTAATACAACATATGTACAATGGATTATATGAAACGTACCATTAGCTTCCTCTCCCACCACTCATTAGTTGCAGCTATTCTCCCTTTGGCTGCGTACCATCTCAATCCAGTTTCACTTCCCTTCAACTTATTCCAAAGTACCCAATCTTTCTTCAGTGCATCCCACTTATGCTTATACTTCACCCTAGCATATTCTTTTCCTGTTTTCTTTTCAAAAGTTGTTATAATATTCTCCCAACCCTTTTCAAAAGTATTGAGATTTACTTTGATCTAGGAAAAAAATTGAATTTATAGCAGTGACCTTTAAACAATAACATTTTTTTCAACTTATTCTATTTTTTTCAAGGAAAAAAAACCCATTGCCGCCAACTCTCAAAGCAAATTCCAAAACTAAATTTAATTTACTAAACCAAGAACTAAAAACCAAACCCAAATCTCTAGTATTAACTAAACATAGTTTACGTTGAAATAACTTGTTAAACCAACATGTAGAAACCAAATCTATAGGAAAGATTCAAGGAAAAGAATGAAGAATAAGTTTACCTGAGATTTGGAAGCAGACCCAGTAACAAAGAACGACAAAAATTGAAGCAGAAGAGCAGAGCACCAAAGGCGGAGGTGATACGTGGGAAATTGGTGAAGAAGGATTGTTGAGAAAGAACATAGAACCGGAATATATACTAGTATTTGGGGGACAAAACAGATTTTTGGATGAAAAAAAAGCACGGTCGATAATTGATATTGAATCACGTGAATTGAAAAAGCTCTAAAATTTTGCCTTTTAAAACCGTTGATTTGGTGAGATTTGTAAGCGCAATCTAGTTAAAATTGCTCTAACAAACGTTTACCTTTATTGTGTCCAGATCCTTAATGAGCATTTTCCTCTTCAATAATGCCTATCCAAACGGGTTCCAAGTATACCTTGAACCCATATCATATACATATAAAAGTGTGAGAGAAAGAGAGATAAAGAAGTAAAGATTAAGAACGCCTTTTTTTTTTTTTTTTAAAATCCAACAAGTCCAAGAAATAAGTATCACAAGTCCAACAAGTTCAAGAAATTAAAAAGCTACAAAATAAATCTCACAAGTCTAAGAAATTAAAAAGGCTAAGAAATTACAAAATGTCTTATCCTCCACAAACCAACAAATTAAAAAGGCTAAGAAATTACAAAAAGGCTAAAAAGGCTTAGAATAATTACAAACCAACAAATTAATCCAACAAGTCTAAGAAATTAAAAAAGACTACTAAATTAATACAAAATGTCTAATCCTCCACAATTGTGACACAACTCCCATGCTCTTCATTAGTCTCCCCATCATCAAGAATTGATTGAAGTGGACAATCTCCAGACAGAGTTGAAGAACCTACAACAATGAGCTGAATTGGATAATAAACAACTAAAATGAAAGAATTTAAACCATTCAGTTTATGACAGATTGGCTACTAGGACCAAAGTTAAAAACACAATTCAGAATAAAGCTTTGTGTTGTATTTGGAAGCTTCCATACAGTGTTTTCACAAGTTGAATCTTGTAGAGTAGCTTGCCGTCTAAGGATGATGTCTGCAACAACCTGTTTGTAATGTGTTCTGTTTCCAACTTTCTCTTGATTGAATAATTTCTTATTCATAAAAAAATAATAGGAAATAAAATAAAATCATGAGAATGTTTAACATGTGATTTCCATATATAAAAATGGAGATTTCATATAGAAAAAGAGTAGCAATGGAAAAACAACTGTAAGAGCTAGTATTCTGTATTAAGATAACAAAGAAGTCCTAGTTGGCCAAAGGGTTGACATCCATTTGCAGTCTTTGGATCCTATTGAAAGTGTCCACCAAAAATAAAAAAAGAGTCCACCAATATAATAATAATAGTAATAATAAAAAGCCACCTTTCTGTGTAGTTGTGGTGCAAATACCATGGCTCGAAAAAGGCTTTCCTCTTCAAAGTAATGCTTAAAAGTTCTAATTGTAAGCTAAATCTATTTCATTTAGTTCTTATAATGCAATGTGTGTATATTTATATCCATAGTTGTTCACAATTAGATTCACTCTTATAAAATTTCATAGCATTGCCCCATCACTTCCAAAATTCATAGCATAAAAAAAAAAATTAAAAAAATCAGATGCAGTTTGAACTTCATAAAACTATTCACATCATAAAATTAACATAAAACTAATCGAATTACTCCAAATCAGATGCAGTTTGAACTTCATAAAATTAAAAAAAAAAAGAAAAAAAAAAAAGAAAAAAGAATCACAACATGAAACTATTTACATCAACTTGAACCAACCGAATTACTCCAAATATTTCTAAATATTTCAACCTTATTGTTCTTATGAAGTTTGAAGTGAGCGGATGCAGAGTGTAGACTGAGAAACCGATCCACTTTACTGAATGAACTCATCATACCAAACAATGAAATAAAAACAAGGAAAAATAGAACCAATTTTTGGGACCTAGACAGCAACAGATAAGTGAAAAACAGCTAAAGAAGAAATTAACATACCAAACGGTGAGAGACAAAACCCACCAATCCTTACCCAAATGTGCTCTTGTGCGTGGCTGAGGCGAGAGATTGAGGGTTGAGGTGAGGGGCTGAGGCGTGAGTGACAGAGAGATTGAAATGAGATCAGATTATGAGAGGCGGATGGGTTAGGATATTAGGGTTTACAACTTTATATATATATATATATATATATATGGGGTTTTTTTTGTAATTTCAAGGTAACCGGGTCTTAACCGGGTCGGGTTTCGGGCCGGGTTTTGATAAAATCCGAACCCGACCCGAATCCGCTTCGGGTTTTCAAAAAAAACCCATACCCGACCCTATTCTTTATCGGGCCGGGTAAAATCCGACCCATTAGGGTCGGGTTGGGCCGGGTATCCACGGGTCGGATTTAAATTGCCATCCCTAATCGAGCCAGGCTGAAATGCACCAATGCATCTGCAGCCACTCGATTCCAACTTTACATGAAAGACCCAACTTTGAGCAAGCCTAAATAAGACTAAACAACCTGTTTTGATCATGGTTTGCCAACAATACAAATTAGAGTTATAAATACATAAAATCCTAAATCTTTAGAACCTAACAGTCTTTTTCATGTTTCTGAAACCCTAGCTGCGTAAGTAGAAATGTGCCTGTGTACGCAAGCTTTGGCCCACATACGCAGGGTTGAGGGCCACTTTGATCATTTTATTTCCAAAAATAGATTTTTGCTTATTTAAAAGGTTATATTTTCCATTTTTACACTACTCAAGTCAATTTTATATTTGATTGGGCTCTAAACTAGTCTTGGGCTTTAGAATTTAAGCATCATTAGGAAACGGGAGGTCGAGTCGTAAGGGGTACAAAATGCGGTGTCTATAATAGTGGAAGTTTTTTATTTTTATTTTTATTTTTATTTTAATAAGTTTTTTTATATCATTTTAATTGAAATGGTAAAAAAAAAGAATCGTTGATGTTGGGTGTGTCATAAAGTGATGCGTTAAAATAGATAAAGTAAAATTTTGAAATGCTAAAAGTTAAATATTTTAGCTCCACCATTGTGAATGTTCTAACATCTCTCTCTATTTCAAATAGAAATGGAAATGATCCAAATATATGTATTTCTTGAAGAAAAAAAGCTCCATGAAAGAGCATGTGTACACATCACTTACCCATGGATTTTGTGTACATTTGATATCTCGTAATTTCTGATGGCTTATTTGATAAATATAAATATGAAACACACACATACATATATAGGATGAAAATTTTTGTTGGTGAGCCTTGCCCCAAGAAAGGTTTACTTGGCATATATAGAAGAGCTCTTGGGACAGTTTACCAGCACAAATAATGCCCTATGCGATGTTTAATGTACTCTTAATCAAATATAAATTCGAATATTATTAATGATATCTGGATAAAGGTCCAATTTACTTGGCTTTATTTTTGTTCCTATTTTTTAATATGCTTTTTTGGTCATTTACAGATGTGTAGTGGCATATACTTTGATATGATATTACTTCAAGTAAGTATGAATCCCCACCATAGGAAGAATTTGAAGACAAGTGCTGTTAGTCTGGACCACTGGTAAGTGTCTGTGTCATATTACCAGATGATTAATCACCAAAGTGTGTGGCCAATATGCCAAAATTGATTATCGAGTACTTTTATATTCAATATCAGTTTAAAAATATAGGGCCTGTTTTAGCTTAAGCCGTTATATATCTGAAAAAGATGACCAAATCATAGTTTGCTAACATGGTTCTTGATTTTAAACGAGAAGTGCGAAGTGAATTCAGGTAACTATTGCCTTGTAGCAAACTGCATTTTTAAAAAAATTGGACAACTTCTTTTGTATTGCTGAATAGATGCACTGCTACTATCATTTATCAAATGATGTTTCTGGCCATGTCTTGGAAGTATCTCTGTTGGCAAACTTAAATATCCTGACATACATGTCGTCAACTATTGTATGTGCATTTAAGTTCATGGTCAAAGTTGATTGAAGAGCATTCCTTTGCCACTTTTTTCAATCATTACTATAAGCTTGTTTTCAATTCCATCTCAGGATGCACTTTCACTGGCCTCTCAGAGCTGATGACTGCCTATTATTTGTGGTATGTGCCATCAGGTGTTTAGTTCTCACGTTTAGTTTTGTTTAGATGCTTGTGCTTGCAAGTTTGTTTTGGCTTTTTCCCCCCAGTAAACAGCCCCGCTGCCTACAATGCACGTGGTTTTGTTTCTGCTAAAATTTTCAATAGAAAGAGAGAGGTAAAGATTTCATTATATGTTCATAAATAGCAGAAACACTTCTTTATTCTTCTTTAATTACCTCCTACTCTTTTTGCTGTTTTCTCTCCATCCAAGTGATGTCTGTGTCATGAACCGATTTATACATGTTTTGATGAGCAGCATGTTGCATCTGCAACTCAAGAGGGCCTAATTAGGGTGATTAAAAGTCCAATTCCACCTGTGACTTTGAAGCTGTGAACTGGTTGATGCTAGGTCATGTCAATGGAGTATTATGCTGAACTTTTGGTTATCCATCAGGATTATGTGCCAAGAACAACCCCCCCCCCCAACTCCCCCTCTCTCTATTTTCCTTTTATATTAAATATTCAATAATGATTTGTGCAATTGTAACAAAAATGAAAAAGGGTGAAAGTTAATTATTCCGACTATGTAGCATTTAAGATTTGCTTTTTCTCCGTCTCTTTCTTTTTCTCTTGAAAAACTATATCATGATAAAAAGCAATGACATGCATCATAAATCAGAGGTATAGCCCTCACAATATGTTTAAGGAAAACGGTAGTCTGCTGGTCCCTTTACATGAGTTACGACTCAAGCTACATGCCATTGGCTAACCTAGTAATCATTCGAGGCATATTGTCCTATATTACTTTCAATATTGTGGATCTTGTGGGTGAAAGTTCATTTTGAATACATTGGTCCCCACTCCCCGCGGCTCTTTGAAGTAAATTAAAGAGAAGAGGGTGAGTTTGCTATATTATTAAGGGCATCGCTTGTGATTTGAGCTTTGGCTAATTCTTGTCACACACTCGTTGTTGCACATTTCGTATACATTTCATGCCCACATAGTTTTTACTGTTTTCAAAACACCATTTGAAAGGGAGTGTGTATTGAGTGTGCAATTGCAGGGGTGTGATAATTATTACTCTTGAAGTTCTTTTACAAAATCTTGGTTCTTTCAATTTCTAGTCGTACTCCTTGTGCGATTCAGTTGGTTTTATTTTATTTATTTTTTACTTTTTTATATCAATATTTCCTTTCACTTTTTTTTATTTACTTCATTAATAGAAATTATTCACAAACTTGCAAGTGGCAAGTGTTCTAGAACTCTATATGAACCCCCCCCCCCCCCCTCCCACCTAATTCATGCCCTCTGGTAAAGAGTATTGAAGGAGAGGAATGGATTAGTATTGAAGAGCAAAACAGGGTGAAAAGTGAAAACGGTTTGCCATCCCTAACGAGGCTGTATTAATTCTGATGAAAGTAAGAAAAATGAGATAGAAGGAAGAGGAATAGATTAGTATTTTGAAGATGATACTAAGCTATACACAAAAAGGTTAAATTATATATAAATCATTTATACACGTACTTATAGACGGAAAGCGTGTGTGAATCTTGTAGTTATTGGTTTGGAGTCCATCTCATTTTCCCCAAAAACTTTGAAGAATAGAGAAACGCTATCATTAGGTTTAGATGTGTTATGGCCAAAAGAATCATTGTGAGATAAAATTGCAGGAGAATGACATGTGCATAGACTGTGGCATGAATACAGTTTGTTATATAGAGCCTGCCACAGGACCAGCTAGCCTCTCCATAATCAATTTTGGGGGCAAAATTGCCATGTAGGGTATAGAGTATAGACAAGAGTATCTTAGCTATAATAGTTGTGAGTGCAGACAATGCAATGAGGTGACCACATCACCACACTACTTGGTATTGACATTTAGTTACTAAACTTGATAAATATGCTGTGTTTCGATCCATTCGAGCTTCTAAATTAGATTTCAGACTGCAAAATTTCTAGATATGTTTTAATGGTAAAGGCCATAACAAGAGTCACTAGTAAAATAATGTAATTCATTTTCCTAGAAGTTCACCTACACTATTAATCACTATTTTTTTAAAAAAAAATCTCAGCCAAATAGGATCTATAGTTCATTGCTTCTTGCAAATCTAAAGATCAATATTTTTCTTCTTCAAATTTGCAACTCCAAAGAACTAATATCCCCTCAATGTACTCACATAATGCTGAAACAACCAATTACTCAACGCACAAATAATACCTTCCATGCAATGCAACATATCAAATGCAAGTGTCTTTCTAGGATTAAAACACTTTCCTAATATGAAAATACATTTTATCAAATAGGCCTTTGCAATTTCTAAAACTATTTATCACCTACTTCAGAAATTTTTCTATGTGCATCAAATAATGATATGGGTCTTGTACATGTGATGATAGAGAGATGATCACTAGAGAGTGAACACCAAATCTAGGGTTGTACAACAAAGGATCACAAGATGTGCACAACTTGTTCGGGCATCAGAACACCCAAAGTGCCTTTTTCAGCTAAAATGAGCAAAATGGCCTTGATCAACCCTAGGTTTGACCGAAGGTCAAACAAGGTCGAAACTCTCACAAAACAATATTTTTCATAGTTTTACATCAAACCTGAGCTTCTTGGAGAATTTAAACAACTTTGACCAAGTTTGACCCAAAGTCAATCCCGAGTGGGCCGAGAAATCCTAATTTTGATCCAACTATCAGAACAGGTTAAAACCAATGCCACTACGAAGATTATCAAATTCTCATTCTAACAACTATTCATAGGTCGAAATCGGAGTTAGAATGGCCGAGATATCACGAAAACCGGGATGACACACTGATTGATGCACTGCTAACTTCCGAGAGCCATAACTTTTGATCCGACAGTTGAATTTTCAAGATCCATACATTTTTAGAAACATAAAGTCAAAATATTTCTAAGGGTGTCAAGATCACCCTCTTTTTAGCCCTTTTGAGGTCGGCGGTCCTTAAAGGGCTGCCGCCTTAAAACACGTGCCAAGGCTATAAATAAGCCCCAAGCACCCCTCAGACCAAGGGAGGAACACATTTTTCGAAATTTCTACTCTCTGCCTGGTTTCCCTACACATTTTTCTCTCTTCCAAATACCAAAAAACACCCAAAAAACACATCAAAGCTTCTCGAATGTAGGTTTTCTAGCTATCATCCACACCCCTAACCTTCTAAATCTTCTTCTAGCATTTGTCTTGCTATTTTTGCTTGCATAACATGATTTATTGCTTTCTTTAGCATGTTTCTTGCTTTATTTGTGTTTCTAGCTTAAATTTCTTGGTTGTTATGTCTTATGCCATGTTTCATGCCTAGATCTATGTTTCCACATGCTTATATGTTTAGATCTACACGCTTAGGGTTTTATGCCATGTTTTCCTTTGTTTCGTTCCTCTTTTTGCTCTGTGATGATTAGGTTACATATTCACATGTTTGCTTGATGTCGTTCTTATGCCTTGCTTGGATCTATGCGTTTACGTGTTTATTTCTATGCTATATGTTTAGATCTACATCAATACATGTCTATTTGCTTGGATTCATGTTTTACCATATCCATGTGCTAAATTTCTACATGTTTACATGCATGTTTTTGCACCTACATGACTAGATCTATGTTTTCACATGCCTAAGTGCTCGGATCTATATTCTCTACATGCTCTATACTATCTTCCATGTGCTCATGCGCTCCATGCCATGTTTATGTGCGTAGACCTAGGTTATGTTTGTCATGCCAAGTGCTATTGTAGCCATCTTGTTCCTTTTATCGCATTTTCTTATGTTTTGGCCTATTGGTTTGGACCCAATCTAGACCCTATGGTCTTTGTCACTATCCGTACACCTTGGCCCATATCAAAGGGTTTGGATCACCCTATTTGCATGTCTATGCTTGCTTTCTTCTATGCTTTATGCTTTTGTTAGCCTCTCTAGTTCTAGACTTTGCCAAGCTTGACACCCTTAGTGGGTTTGTGGTTGTGTGGTTACATCCAACGGCCACAAGGCCTTGTTTAGGTGTAACCACTTGGGATGATGCCGAGTTGCTCCGTGCATACCCCTCCCTTTTTTGCTTCATGCGATGATATGCTTACCATGCTTGTTTGTGCCACCCATTGGCTTTATATGCATCTTTACACGCTTGCTTACATGTCCATGCATGAGTCTTGCTTGCTAGTGTGTTGTTCATACTTCAACACAATGAAGCTATGGACTCCCGATCCAAACCTACATTTGTCCCTCGCAAACACCACATTTTGTTTGCTTTCTTTCTTGTTTGTCTTTTTGCTTGTTTGCTTGCTTTCTAGTTTCTTTGCTTGCCATGCCTATTATGCTTATCCGCTTTATGCCTTTTCATATGCTTCTTGCACCTGTTCCTTCCATTGCATGTCTGCTAGTTTCTTGTTTTTGCCTTTGCATCTACACACATGGAACAAGGGCGCATGGAGCTAGGGCACAGACGCAAGCATGTCGATGTGAGCCAAGCAGTAGCGTTCAATAGATTTAGGAGTTTAGCCTTTCCCTTTTAGTTTTGTACTTTTTTAAACCCCCTCCTTCCTCCTCTCTTTCTCTCTTAGATGGGTTGTAGTAGGTAGATCATGCCATGTACCATTCGTCCTCATCTTTAGAGTATGGCGACCCCTCTTTACTTTCCTACACCTATATTTTGGGCCATGCTCTAAGGATGTATGCATTTACTTTCCTACTCTGTGTGTTTTCATTGTGCATGATGTATGTATATATATACCTGCTCGCCCCTTTTTCGGTGCGATTGTCATAGTCCGTGTCACCTAAGGCAAGCGATGCCTAATTTCCACCGTGAAAGTAAGGTGACATGTTGCCATATTTTTTGCTGTGGAAATTTGGTACATTGCTTGAATGCTTTAGGAAAGCATAGATTGGGACCACACCCATTCCAAAATGAAACCTCAAAGCCCCCATGCGTGCAAAGCCCCGAAAGCCAATGCCGAAATCATGTTTTTACTGCCAATTTCCAAAAATTAAGGTTTTATCAATACAAAGGACTGTCATTGGACAAGCGTTGTAGGGTGCCTAACACCTTCCCCACACATAACCAAACTTCCAAACCTAAGAATCAAGAGTTTTTTGCCATCCACATTAGATTAGGAAAAATGCCATTTTTCTTAACCTAGGATTGGTAATAAAATTAGGAATGGCAATGGGTTGGGTTCGAGCCGGGTTTTTTGATACCCGAACCCGACTCGCAGGTCTTTATCTATTATCTGGACCCAGCCTGTTTAATAAATGGTTCTTTTTTTTAGCCCCAAACCTGGCCCATCGGGTCTTTGCGAGCCTCGTCCAATCCAGCGACTTCTGGGCCTAATCCGTGGCCCAATCCAACCCAATCTTATTTTAAAAAAACAAAAAAAACAAAACAAAAAAACAATCAACATTGTTATCAATCTTTCTTAGACAGAAAATAAATAAACACAAAAAATAGAAGAAACAAAATTTTATGGACCAATCCTTCACCAAAATTGGTTTCTGATACTGTCTTTAATTTTCATTTCATCACTAAAAACAAAGTAACCCAGAGCTCCAAATCCATCGTACAATAGAGAAATGAAAGTCATACACTACCCCAAAACTTTCCTAAACTTGTCTTTGTCTTTTGCCTTTGACTCCAATGGCAAAACCATTCCAACCCCTTCAAATGTATATACAGCCACACCCACGCCATAAAGAAAAAAGACAAAGGGAATTCGACCCCAACTGAAAAGGGAAACAAGCCCAAAGAAACAAACTTTTCGGTGATAGCTTGTTTTTACTACAACTGTGTACCATCTTCGTGCTCCTCCACGAGGGTGAGGGTGGGTCAGTGAGTGAATGAGAGTGAGGGTGAGGATGAGATTTAGTGAGGGCCGGATGAGATGCCAGTGAGAGTGAGATGAGATGAGGTGAGTCTAGGCGCTGAGTTGAGAGAAATGAGTTTTAGGTTAGGGTTGTGATATATATATATATATAGGTAGGTTTTTTTTTTAATTTTATATTTATGCTAACCGGGTTGGGTCTGGGTTCGGGCCGAGTTTTGCCAAAACTCGGACAGCGAAGTCCAAAAAAAAATTAAAAAAAAAAACCCAAACCTGACCCTATTCTTTATCGGGCTGGGTAAAACTCGACCCATTAGGGTCGGGCCGGGCCGGGTACCTGTGGGTCGGGCATAAATTGTCATCCCTAAATAAAATTAACTAGAAACAGGTGACCAATCACACGTTAGAAAAACCCAATGATTGATGGCAACTCCACTTACCTTTGGTAATTCCTTAAAATTTGGCCCAGATTTTTACCATAACGCCAAAGGTAGACCTACCTTCCTCCATCGAGAGAAAGAGAGCACCCAAAGCTCTGCATGAACCACAACACCCACCATTTTGAGAAGGGCCCTCCAACGAGGCCACGCACGCACAGGAGTTGTCGCCACAGCGGGTGGTCAAACGAAAGCCCGTGACGACGGCGGCATTTTTTTCACCTTGTTCCAATCGAGGCCGAGTGTCGACAATATATATATACACACTTTAAGTAATGTTATACCACCTTATATTTTTTAATTAGAAGTGAATTTTGATAAATTCACTGCTGGATTACATTATTTTTGTATATTCTCCATACTTACAATATTTAAATGTGATCAAAGGTCAATAACCATGTCATCAATCAATTGTTTAAATTCAAGTTTTTATAGTTTAAAATAATGTATAAAAGATGAGTTTATGGATCGAATGGTAAATTACATCCTATTAGTATGAAAATTAGCATACATGTTAAGAACAAATAGAGCATGTAATTTAATGATTGGATTTTTAAAATATAATTCAATGATTGGCATAAATGCTCCCAATTTTGGAACCCCCTTTGCCCAAAGCATATTTTGAAGAATTTAAGGTCAATATTCAAATAAGATCTCACATATTTTTTTCATGAAATTGAAATTAGGACATGATATATGTTGAAAATTGAAACATGTTTCACTTATTTTCTAAGACAAAATTAAGAGATTGAAATTTGGTATCTATTCAATGTATTTATGATTATTATAAACTCACCACATCGTGATTAAAATTACCCTTTATGTATATATTTAATAACTTCACTGTGGGTTCCAGTTAATTTAACTGGTAAAATTTCTAATGATTGAATAAGAAATCTGAAGTTCAATCCTCGCCTACACAAAAAACCAATTGGTGTATTGGTCTAATTATAAAGAGATCATCAGAAGCAGACGCAATAGGTTGAAACTATCTCAAAAAAAAAAAAAAAAAAAAAAAAAAATTCATCATCATCATCATCATTTTGTAAGTTGTTTTGATAATTTAGTGATACCTAAACCTTCTGGATTATGATGTAATGAGTTTATTTGAGGGAAACCCTATCCTTGTCATTACTTTGTCAATATATTCACTTAATTTCACTTAGGGAAATGTTAGCCAATGCCCTTAGGGCATTAGTTTAGAAACTATTTTTAGAAACATTTTATTGGGAGAATGATAAAACAATAAATGTTGTTGACAGCTTTTTATATTTTCCATGAAATTAGTGTCAGAACTTTCCTATTATGGTTTATTAACAATTGCCCTAATAACATCTGTTAGCATGACCCATCTATAAAAGATTAGAGACTATAAAAAGTATGGAAATTCTTGGTGCACATCCGAAAATGCACATGGCGTGCACATATTGATGTGTAAAAGCATAATTAGTGCCAGCAGAATTAAGAATCAACAGTGTTTATTATACCAATAAAGGCGAGTGATAAGGTAATTTAATGAGCTGGATGCACGAAAAATTACATCCACGTAAATACGTGCACTATACGTGCATTTCCATATGTGCGCCTAGCAAAGCTCTAAAAAGTAATATCAAATCAAATTCCATATAAATGAAATGGTCATATTAACGGATGCCCTTAGGGCAATTGTTAATAAATCATACTAGGAACGTTTGGACACTACTTTCTTGGAAAATATAAAAAGCTGTCAACAACATTTATTATTTTATCATTCTACCAATAAAATATTTCTAAAAATAGTTCCTAAACTAATGTCCTAAGGGTATTGGTTAACATTTCCCTTAATGAAATTAAGTGAATATATTGACAAAGTAATGACAAGGATAAGGTTTCCCTCAAATAAGTTCATTTCCGCTGGCACTAACTATGCTTTTACATATCAGTACGTGCACATCATGTGCATTTTCGGATGTGCACCAAGAATTTCCCTACATTTTATAGTCTCTAATCTCTTATAAATATATTAGCCTTATCACACATGCTTTGCGAGTGTGATGGGGCTTTCTTTTTTCTTTTTTCCTTTGCTAGTGTCATAATTTTCCTTTTTTTAATAAAAATTTCGGATAAGTTTGTTTTCAAAACATGGATTAGTAGAAGAATGTCCTATTTTGTAGGTATTTTAAGAGGAGTTGGAAATATATTTTCCCGGATTGGTCTCAAGTTTTTTCCATATTAAACATAAAGTTTTGAGATATTTCTAAACCACATAAAAGTCTATTCCAAAGAGAGGAATTCTTTTATAAATAGTATAGAATAGATATTGACACCAGACAAACTCAAGTGTTGAGGATCCATGGCATTCAAAGAGTTAGTTGTTTTTTTTTTGTCTTAATATGTATTGCATCCTCCCTTGATGGAGGCATAGTAAAAGAGAATGATCTCAATGATTTTATTTCAGAAAAACAGATTGAACCACGCATCAAAAGTATTGAGGTATCTTCGGTTGTCTGCTTGGTAAAGTAATTTTTTCATTATTCCATGTCAACTTAGTGCAAAAGCAATTGCAATTTTCATTTCAAACAAACTCCTGGAATTTATAATAGCTTGAGATTTAATCTAACAATTACAATATTTTTGCAGACTAAAAATGGAGAAATCTATGATTGCGTGAATATTTATGAGCAACCAAGCTTAAAGCACCCTTCACTCAAGAACCATAAATTTGAGGTTCATATTTTTTTACATATTTTTTGTTTAATTTCTCATTAAAATTAAAATTTTATTATGGTGTTTGGCATGAGAGGTTGTTTTTCATGATAATCAATGGTGTTTCTAAGCATTCTTAGGACACAACCATGTTGTAAGACTAGTTTCTCTCTTTCTTCCTTTTTTTTTTTTTTTATTATAAGATTTAGTTTCTCTTTTTGCACCACTCTCTATAAATTTTTCCCTCCTAATATTACTTTATACTCTTAATATCTCTTTTCTTCATCTCTCTCTATAGATCTTGTCCTCCTTATCAGTGTTATTAAACATAGCCCGACCCAGCCAGTCGAATTAGTGACCTGGTGACTCGGCGCATCAATCGGGCCAGGTGATCAATTGGATTGGAAAAGTATATGACCCGGTCAAAACCAGTGCAACCCAGTGGGTTTTAAGCAACCCGTGTGACTTGGTTGGGTTTTATTGACCCGACCGGATTTGTTAATTGTGTAAAATTACATTAATAGATCAACTTTATTGACTCTTTTATTATTTAAATGTGTGATAATATGATAATTTAAACAAGAGAAAACCTTTAAAAAAAAAATAAAAACATTTTTTCACTTTTCAGTTTTCACAATTCTTAAAACCTACTGCTACAAGCTGCTACTGTGCATAAATTTTTTTTATGCTTTGAAGTCTGAACAGATGTACTTGGCCAACAATTAGCACGTAAGTATGACCATATAACTCTATGCCACCAACTATCTTCTTTTGTTTAGGTTTTTTTTTTTTAATACTTTATTTCTTGATTGCTTTTTAGTTAAGCATCTTTTTTTTTTCTTTTTTTTTTTTTGTCATGTATAGTGTGATGTGTGAGAAACTGAGAGAAATACACATTAGAGTTTGAGATTTTCCTTTTTATTTCTTTAATATACATAATTTTTAAACATGTAACAAGATTTTCTTTAGCAAAGACTTTGTTGCAATTTTATGACATTTGTTTATTTTCCTTGTGAATTTTATAGAATTTCTAATGCTATTGCTTATGAAACATTGATTTTGAATTATAATGGCGAGTTTAATTTCGGCATAAGCCTTTTTTTTTCTTTTTTCTTTTTTAATTTACATATTCAGGTTATGATTTCTCCAACTTAATTTTAAATATATTTCATTTTTAAAATCTTGTTATTTGACCCTGCGGTTTGACTGATGACCCACTAATTGAACCAATGATCCGGTAACCTAGCTCATAGACCGGGTCAACGTCTTGTTCAGGTTTAATAACTATGCTTCTAATATTACTTTATACTCTGAATGGAGATAGTGAATTATGGGTATGTTTGGTATGCTAAAGCTTGTAATAATTCCAGTAGGATTTTCAAAATCATCTCTCCCTAGTTATAAAATAAAAATTCATCTCTCTCCATAGACTTTGTCCTCCTAATATTACTTTACTTTATAGATTTTGTCCTCCTAATATTACTTTATATTCTTGGAGCATTTACAGTAAGAAGGCTAAAAAATATAACTTTTAGTAACTCAAAAACCTACTTTATCTATTTTAACAACTCATTTTATAATACACTCAACATCAAAACTTCTACTTTAACGTTCAACACATTAAAATAATATAAAAAATACAATAAAATAATATATCCCATAAACAACCGTTACCCACATCCTGCAAATCAGAACCCCAAAAACTACCATCACTAACCTACCATCACCGACCCACGGTCTACCATCGCTAACCCATGAACCACCATCATTAATCCATAAACTACCCATGAACCCCACGCAACCTCCTACTGTTCTTAGACTACTTTATCTATTTTAACAACTCATTTTATAATGCACTCAATATCAAAGCTTCTACTTTAACATTCAATGCATTAAAATAATATAAAAAATACAATAAAATAATATATCCCATAAACAACCGTTACCCACATCCTGCAAATCAGAACTAGGGATGGCAATTTAGATCCGACCCGCGGATACCCGGCCCGGCCCAACCCTAATGAGCCGGATTTTACCCGGCCTGATAAAGAATAGGGTCGGGTATGGGTTTTTTTAAAAAAACCCGAAGCAGGTCCGGGTCAGGTTCGGGTTTTATTAAAAAACCCTAAAACCCGACCCGAAACCCGACCCGTATAAGACCCGGTTATATATATATATATATATATAATTACTAAATTACCCTCACATATATATAGCTAAAAACCCTAAAGTTTCCTATTCCTCTCCTCATTTCAGCTCAGACCTCTGCCTCTCCCTCTTCATCTCTCAGCTCTCTCACACACACGGCCACAAGCCCATAACCAGCCACTCTCATCTTCCTTATGCCGCCGCCGCACAGGCTTTACCTTTACCCCACGCCGTCGCCGCACGAAGCCCTGTTTCGCCATCTTTCTGGCCATATCCTTGGCTGCCTCGAGATGGCCGGCGTTTAACAGGCCTTCCATGAGGAGATCGCGGTCGCGGACCGGCGGATTGAGGCCTTTTCGGCTCATTTCCTTGAGAAAGTCTTGCACCTCTCTTAATCTCCCAATCGAACACCAGGCATTGACGAGGACGGCGTAGGTTCGCTTGTTCGGAGTGAGGTTTTTTCGAACCATGCGGTGGATTAAGGCGTAGGCGCCATGGAAGAGTTTCACTTTGCAGAGAGAGAAGAGAAGGGAGTTGTGGATTTCAATAATTTGTGGACAATTTTTTTTTTCTTTTTTTTTTCTGGGTTTAGTTCGCCTCAATCATGTGAGTTTGTGTTTGTGTTTATGATTTCTGAAAGGGAAAAATGAAAATCATAAATCTGAAATTTGTGTTTGGTTTTTGATTTTGAAAGTGAAAATTGTAGATCTGAACTCTGTGTTTGTGATTTCTGTGTTTATGTTTGTGAATCTGTGATTGTGTTTGTGATTTAGGACTGAAAAATCATAAATTAAAATTTTCGTTTCTGATTTTGGGCTGGGCTGTTCATGAGGGACGGGCCCCGCGGGGCCCGCGGAGCCCGCCAGGGGCGGGTCCGGGTCCCGGAAAAAAAATCCGTTTAGTAAACGGGCCGGGTCCGGGCCGCAGGTCTTGGCCCGTGGGTCGGGTCCGGGTATAGAAAAACCCGGCCCGAACCCGACCTGTTACCATTCCTAATCAGAACCCCAAAAACTACCATCACTAACCTACCATCATCGACCCACGATCTACCATCACTGACCCATCAACCACCATCATCAATCCATAAACTACCATCACCGACCCATGAACCCCACGCACCCTCCTACTCCTCCTAGACTTTGATTCTAGATTAGTACCACCACCACCACCACCACCATGCCTTCATCACCTAAGTTGTTCCACACCCAGAATCGCCCTTCGCTAGCCTCCCCGTGCAAATCAACAGTATTTATCCTCGCCAACTAGCTTCTCACCGGCTTCATCTTTAGACTTGATGTGCTTCTCAGCACGCCACAATATTGCGTGAACACTAGGCCAAGATTGATCCTAGTTGTTTGGGAGCGTGTTTGAGATGGAGTCGTCAGCAATGGCAATGGATTGGCATAGATCTGAATATGAAGACGAGGAGGCAGAAAGTGATGGGTTTTGTGGGCATTTAGACTAGGTTCAAGTTCGTGGGATGTCATGATCTATGAAATTAACCCAGACCCATGGAGTAAAAAGGGGAGACAGAGAGGCAGAAAGAAAGAGAAAGAGAGAGAGACGGCTGGAGGGAGAGAGGGCAGGAGCTATGGTGGCTTGTCTACGTGTGAGAGTGAGATATAGTGATTTAAGGTAGATGAGGCTTGCATGCGTGTGGGGGGAATAAAAAATTATTTTTTCTTTTAACATCCAACTATAGTGAACTACTATCTCTAATAGCTCCCTGTAGCAGACACTCAAGATTTTTTAACTTTACCTTCTTAGTTGTTAGAGTTGGGATCCCTAAGTTTAACGACAACATACTAGCACACTGACCAACAGGCTAATCTCTTTTGATGATGGCACACTAACCAATAGGCTAATCTCTTTTGATGTAACATTCTTAGATTCAATATTTTATTTATTTTGAGTTTAAATTATAGTTTTTCAATTTATCATATTATCCCATCTTAATCTATTATTATTTTATAATCTTATTAGTGGTTCAAGTAATTATGCTTTTTGCAAGTGAATATAAAATTTATTAATTTATGTTGAAAATGATTTTATTGTAAACCTTTTTTTTTTAATTTGAAAGATTACTAAACACACATTTTTTAACACTTTTTTATACTTTATTATTTTCTATTAAACTTATAAAAATGGTAAAAATTCATTTGAAAGTTGTTTAATATTTTTCAGACATAATTTTAGTAAAATTTTGTTAATATTTTCTGTGGGGGGAGTAAAACCCAACCCAACTTATTGGGCCCAAGGCCCTGAATGAGAAACACTCTTCATCCGAGGAGGTGAGGCCTTCAGTCAGAAGCCCACGCCAAATGGGGATGCCTTGAGATGAGTACGTTTACCGTCCGAGGAGATGTTCATATGTCCGAGTGGTCCTGCATCCTCGGATCCGAAGAGGTGTGACCCAGCAGGAGCATGGGAGGTTCAGGTGATCTATTTGACAAGTGTCAAGAGGGGGAGGAACCTCGGACACGCATAAAGATGACGGGAGCAGAGAAGTATCGAGGATGCGTACTTCAACCACCACATTTAATGCACTGCACCTACCTTCTTGGCCGCATTTATGTGGATAGGACCCCTGAACAGTGCTTTCTCAGCTACCGCCACTCATATAAGGCTAAAAGTGGGGTGATGGGACATGCACTCAAGTGGGTGCCTGGATGATAAACAAGTGGACGGAGGAGATGTAAGAAGACAATGCTATATAAGGGAAGGGCGCCTCTGATAGGAGGGGATCGAAAAACAGGAGAGAAAAAGGATATATTAGATGGTTGTAGCCCCAGGAATTGGGACCTTAGATAATCAATGAAAAACATCTCTTCGGACAGAGTACTCATATTGGTCCGAGAGCACATTAATTCAATTCCTCTCATTGGTGTTGCTGTTTAATACTGTTATTTTCATTATTAGCCTAGTCCTTTCACCCACTCTCTACAAAATTTATTGTTTTGGGCTCGGTGGGCTCCGAATCCATACCTCCTTGGGCTTGGGCCGCCAAAACTGACCCTACATTTTCCATTTAATTACCTTTATTTGTATTTTATTATTATTAAATTAATTATGACATTATTATGATTCAATTTCAGTTGAACCTTGGTCCAACCTTAAAAATCTTGAATCTCTTCCTTTTTCAATTCGTTGAACAGTTTGAGTTTGAAAACCATGATATTTACACAAGATTTTTAACATTGAGCCCCAAAATATATACTTGCTCCCCTACCCAAAAATACACAAACTAACCCAAGAAATACAGGTTATGGATCGAACTAGGTTGCTAAGATCTCTTGTAAATGATTTGATCTAGCAATTTGAAACAAGAAAATGATGGATCTGAATAGACTTGTTGTGAAAAGTAAATGTCAATAAAAAATAGAGACAATATCACTGAGGTTTCAGGAAAGAGAAATAGAGAGGAGAAGATTATATTATTAAGAAAAAAAAATATTTAAATACTGTGTTGTTTTGGTTTTTGGTTTTCATGATTAATATTCCAAATTTAATTTTTGATTCTTTATTTTTGGGAATAAAAAATATTGTAAGATTTTAATTTTGACACTTTCTTCTCAAAAAACAAATTGTAATTGAACGGTGTTCTTTGGTTGTAGAAAATATTTCCATATTGACAATAATTTAATGTTGACATTTTATTCTCAAAAATAAATAAATTAATGTTCCTAATTTAATCTTCCTTTAGTTTGCTAAACTTGCCCTAAGATTGTTTCTCAAAAAAATAAAAAAATAAAAAATAAATTAAAAAATTTAAATTTAAATTTAAACACAATGATAAGGTGAAAGCATATGTTGAAATTAAACTATATATACAAGAAGTTAAGATATTAGATATCCTCAAATAAAAAGTAAAGCTAGCTGAATAAAGTTTAAATACTTTTTCTCTTTCCTAAGACTTACAATCCATCCCACTTGTATTTGATTGAAGTTAGGTCCATCTCCTGCTTCAACTGCTACTGAAGCCGAATATATTGGTGAGGTCCAACTTGAGGATTATATACACTAATACTTGCTAAATTTGAATGATACATTTTGTCTGGGGTTGTCTTTGTAAGCAGCCCTGCAAACTATGAGGATAAATTCCATCCAAGGTTAAAGGACTTAAATTATATTACCAAACAAAAATGAGCAGGGAAATAAAAATGCACTACTAATATTAAACAAAGAAAGCCATAAATCACTTACTCCCAAACCACCAATCGGTCGATGCGGAGAAAATTGAGGCTTACTTAAATTTGATACATTCTCAGGTATTTCATTGTATGTGACCCTCACAATCGGGATGGTCCCTTGTGGACACTCCTCATCTAACTCAATCTTTGCATAACGAAAACTAGGCGGCAGCTTCTTGGAATGTATTTGGGCTAATATTTCTCTTACTTTATTGCTAGGTCTCATCTGTTCAATATTTTCTATACTTCAGCAAATAAAAATATCATGACATAAGAAATATTATAAAAGAAGCATCGGAGCTGTTAGAGTAGCATCAATTTTTTTTATTCAAATCAATTTGTGCTCTTTCTTCTCAATTACACTCTTCCATTATCTAGCATAGATACAACCAACGAACACCATTTTTTCTTTTAATGTTGACACTTTTATCAGGCTTGACTTTTTTTTTTTATTAAATTTTTTTGTCTGTATGTTCCTTTATGGCACATATGTTATGAAGCAATGTTTTCCAACAAGAGAAAAAGAGAATTAGATATGAAATTTCCACAAGTTCAGAGACAAACTTCATGGAGCAAGAGCCTCTTAATTCTACTTAAATTAGAGAGGGTTCATTTGACAGTCAAGATGTGATTTCCCAGATCTAATAATGTGCAAAGTGCCAGATCGTTTACAATTCTAAATGATATGGCATTAAATTCACCTTAGATTTGTAATTGAATCATAGAAGAAATTATACCAACTTACAGAGAGAAAACAACAGAAGTCCCACAATGCTTGCTTGTTAGAAACAAGGTGCATGACTGAGGCATCACTGAAATGAAATCTTAGGGCAAGGTTTTTTTTTTTTTTTTTTTTTTTTTTTTTTTTAAATTTAAATTTAAATTTAAATTTTTTAATTTATTTTTTATTTTTTTATTTTTTTGAGAAACAATCTTAGGGCAAGTTTAGCAAACTAAAGGAAGATTAAATTAGGAACATTAATTTATTTATTTTTGAGAATAAAATGTCAACATTAAATTATTGTCAATATGGAAATATTTTCTACAACCAAAGAACACCGTTCAATTACAATTTGTTTTTTGAGAAGAAAGTGTCAAAATTAAAATCTTACAATATTTTTTATTCCCAAAAATAAAGAATCAAAAATTAAATTTGGAATATTAATCATGAAAACCAAAAACCAAAACAACACAGTATTTAAATATTTTTTTTTCTTAATAATATAATCTTCTCCTCTCTATTTCTCTTTCCTGAAACCTCAGTGATATTATCTCTATTTTTTATTGACATTTACTTTTCACAACAAGTCTATTCAGATCCATCATTTTCTTGTTTCAAATTGCTAGATCAAATCATTTACAAGAGATCTTAGCAACCTAGTTCGATCCATAACCTGTATTTCTTGGGTTAGTTTGTGTATTTTTGGGTAGGGGAGCAAGTATATATTTTGGGGCTCAATGTTAAAAATCTTGTGTAAATATCATGGTTTTCAAACTCAAACTGTTCAACGAATTGAAAAAGGAAGAGATTCAAGATTTTTAAGGTTGGACCAAGGTTCAACTGAAATTGAATCATAATAATGTCATAATTAATTTAATAATAATAAAATACAAATAAAGGTAATTAAATGGAAAATGTAGGGTCAGTTTTGGCGGCCCAAGCCCAAGGAGGTATGGATTCGGAGCCCACCGAGCCCAAAACAATAAATTTTGTAGAGAGTGGGTGAAAGGACTAGGCTAATAATGAAAATAACAGTATTAAACAGCAACACCAATGAGAGGAATTGAATTAATGTGCTCTCGGACCAATATGAGTACTCTGTCCGAAGAGATGTTTTTCATTGATTATCTAAGGTCCCAATTCCTGGGGCTACAACCATCTAATATATCCTTTTTCTCTCCTGTTTTTCGATCCCCTCCTATCAGAGGCGCCCTTCCCTTATATAGCATTGTCTTCTTACATCTCCTCCGTCCACTTGTTTATCATCCAGGCACCCACTTGAGTGCATGTCCCATCACCCCACTTTTAGCCTTATATGAGTGGCGGTAGCTGAGAAAGCACTGTTCAGGGGTCCTATCCACATAAATGCGGCCAAGAAGGTAGGTGCAGTGCATTAAATGTGGTGGTTGAAGTACGCATCCTCGATACTTCTCTGCTCCCGTCATCTTTATGCGTGTCCGAGGTTCCTCCCCCTCTTGACACTTGTCAAATAGATCACCTGAACCTCCCATGCTCCTGCTGGGTCACACCTCTTCGGATCCGAGGATGCAGGACCACTCGGACATATGAACATCTCCTCGGACGGTAAACGTACTCATCTCAAGGCATCCCCATTTGGCGTGGGCTTCTGACTGAAGGCCTCACCTCCTCGGATGAAGAGTGTTTCTCATTCAGGGCCTTGGGCCCAATAAGTTGGGTTGGGTTTTACTCCCCCCACAGAAAATATTAACAAAATTTTACTAAAATTATGTCTGAAAAATATTAAACAACTTTCAAATGAATTTTTACCATTTTTATAAGTTTAATAGAAAATAATAAAGTATAAAAAAGTGTTAAAAAATGTGTGTTTAGTAATCTTTCAAATTAAAAAAAAAAGGTTTACAATAAAATCATTTTCAACATAAATTAATAAATTTTATATTCACTTGCAAAAAGCATAATTACTTGAACCACTAATAAGATTATAAAATAATAATAGATTAAGATGGGATAATATGATAAATTGAAAAACTATAATTTAAACTCAAAATAAATAAAATATTGAATCTAAGAATGTTACATCAAAAGAGATTAGCCTATTGGTTAGTGTGCCATCATCAAAAGAGATTAGCCTGTTGGTCAGTGTGCTAGTATGTTGTCGTTAAACTTAGGGATCCCAACTCTAACAACTAAGAAGGTAAAGTTAAAAAATCTTGAGTGTCTGCTACAGGGAGCTATTAGAGATAGTAGTTCACTATAGTTGGATGTTAAAAGAAAAAATAATTTTTTATTCCCCCCACACGCATGCAAGCCTCATCTACCTTAAATCACTATATCTCACTCTCACACGTAGACAAGCCACCATAGCTCCTGCCCTCTCTCCCTCCAGCCGTCTCTCTCTCTTTCTCTTTCTTTCTGCCTCTCTGTCTCCCCTTTTTACTCCATGGGTCTGGGTTAATTTCATAGATCATGACATCCCACGAACTTGAACCTAGTCTAAATGCCCACAAAACCCATCACTTTCTGCCTCCTCGTCTTCATATTCAGATCTATGCCAATCCATTGCCATTGCTGACGACTCCATCTCAAACACGCTCCCAAACAACTAGGATCAATCTTGGCCTAGTGTTCACGCAATATTGTGGCGTGCTGAGAAGCACATCAAGTCTAAAGATGAAGCCGGTGAGAAGCTAGTTGGCGAGGATAAATACTGTTGATTTGCACGGGGAGGCTAGCGAAGGGCGATTCTGGGTGTGGAACAACTTAGGTGATGAAGGCATGGTGGTGGTGGTGGTGGTGGTACTAATCTAGAATCAAAGTCTAGGAGGAGTAGGAGGGTGCGTGGGGTTCATGGGTCGGTGATGGTAGTTTATGGATTGATGATGGTGGTTGATGGGTCAGTGATGGTAGATCGTGGGTCGATGATGGTAGGTTAGTGATGGTAGTTTTTGGGGTTCTGATTAGGAATGGTAACAGGTCGGGTTCGGGCCGGGTTTTTCTATACCCGGACCCGACCCACGGGCCAAGACCTGCGGCCCGGACCCGGCCCGTTTACTAAACGGATTTTTTTTCCGGGACCCGGACCCGCCCCTGGCGGGCTCCGCGGGCCCCGCGGGGCCCGTCCCTCATGAACAGCCCAGCCCAAAATCAGAAACGAAAATTTTAATTTATGATTTTTCAGTCCTAAATCACAAACACAATCACAGATTCACAAACATAGACACAGAAATCACAAACACAGAGTTCAGATCTACAATTTTCACTTTCAAAATCAAAAACCAAACACAAATTTCAGATTTATGATTTTCATTTTTCCCTTTCAGAAATCATAAACACAAACACAAACTCACATGATTGAGGCGAACTAAACCCAGAAAAAAAAAAGAAAAAAAAAATTGTCCACAAATTATTGAAATCCACAACTCCCTTCTCTTCTCTCTCTGCAAAGTGAAACTCTTCCATGGCGCCTACGCCTTAATCCACCGCATGGTTCGAAAAAACCTCACTCCGAACAAGCGAACCTACGCCGTCCTCGTCAATGCCTGGTGTTCGATTGGGAGATTAAGAGAGGTGCAAGACTTTCTCAAGGAAATGAGCCGAAAAGGCCTCAATCCGCCGGTCCGCGACCGCGATCTCCTCATGGAAGGCCTGTTAAACGCCGGCCATCTCGAGGCAGCCAAGGATATGGCCAGAAAGATGGCGAAACAGGGCTTCGTGCGGCGACGGCGTGGGGTAAAGGTAAAGCCTGTGCGGCGGCGGCATAAGGAAGATGAGAGTGGCTGGTTATGGGCTTGTGGCCGTGTGTGTGAGAGAGCTGAGAGATGAAGAGGGAGAGGCAGAGGTCTGAGCTGAAATGAGGAGAGGAATAGGAAACTTTAGGGTTTTTAGCTATATATATGTGAGGGTAATTTAGTAATTATATATATATATATATATATAACCGGGTCTTATACGGGTCGGGTTTCGGGTCGGGTTTTAGGGTTTTTTAATAAAACCCGAACCTGACCCGGACCTGCTTCGGGTTTTTTTAAAAAAACCCATACCCGACNTCGCGGAAGCCTGAAGAGAAGCACACACGATGCTCTCTTGATGGAACAGAAACTAAACTGTTAGTTCCTGGGTAGTAAACCTCGAATCCACGAGGGGTTCTTTGAATCCACAAGGTGATAAATCTGGAATCCACCAGAGAATACAAAAGACACAAGTCTGAATTTTTATTGATAATAAACTATGAAAAAACGTTTACAGACTTTGGGGCCTATTTAAGGGCTCCTTAAAACTTGATTGACAAGAAAATATAATCTAAATTAACTCCTAATTGATACCTAACCATAATAGGAATCAAATTTGACCTAAAAAGCATTAAATGCACCTAAAAATAAGGAAATAAATGCCCTAAACCTAAAATAACGAAAATTACATAAAAATACCAAATATAAAAGATTACAAAAATTAATTAGAATATTTTGTCCTACATCAGAATAAAAAATAGTCTTGAAAAACTGAGTTTCATAAACCTCGACAGATACCCTATCTATTGAACTAGCTGTCAAGCCATGGGCTTCAATAGCTTTTAAACCTCGATAGATGCTAGCTATCAAGCTTTAAAATCTTGTACTTTCTGACTTGATTCTTGGACAAACTTGCATGGCTTTAACACTTAAACTTGAAATAAGGTTCCTTAAAGCATTAAACACATCCTAGATTTATCCAATTACAAGTAATGTGCGTTTTATCAAAGGATCAGCTAATTACATAAAATGTTGACATATGTTCCTAACATGAATCACATGTCCTAACATCTAGATCTCACAAGAGATTCACACACACAGTATATCAACAACCTCTAAAACGTGACTAGGGTTTTTTCTTTTTATACTTGGAGTAAAATATAAAACCCTACACTTTAAACCGGGCTTGGACTGAGTTCGAAAATTCTGCAGAAAAACAATCTATACGAGCTTCGAACGATCAAGTCTAATTTTTGATTGATTGAGCCTTGCAGAAATTGAATAGTAATTTCCTGCAGTTACTTGATTCCAACTTTACACATACACATACTTTGAGTAGCCTAAATCTAGACTAAACGTTTTGATCATGGTTTGCCAACATATACATATTGAAGTTCTAATATATTAGTTCCTAATTTCTTAGAACCTAACAGTATTAATTGATATTTACTAATACTGAAAACCAAAATTAGGAGTGGCAAATGGGTGGATTTGGATTGGAAAAGAAATAGGTCAAGTTCATGTGGATGGACAAGGGAGATAGGAAGTAATCAGGAACAACACTTGTTGTGATTCAAGTCACAAATGACGAAATTATTTATAATTTGAACCAAGACCTAGCACTATAATTTGTGAAAATAATTAGCTGTGGACAAGTTTCCTTCCTTTAAGTGGCAAGCTAATGGTAAATCTGCATTGTTCAAGTTCTAGATTGAGATTTGAGCAGGTATACTAGAGCCAGTCAAACGTCTCAAGACTCGAGAGGTTAAACATTATTTAACTACATGCAAAAAAAATTTCTAAAAGAGATGATATACGCACCAATGATGATTTGAACTTGTAGTTGCGATTTTGTGAAGGCCGGATTGGGAATAACATTCGTTTAGTGCTGATAACGAATAGTGGATTTGGATTTGAGCAATCAACAAGTTCATAGTCATAGAAATTTTGTCATTTTATAAATAGTAAATACACAAGAGGTAATTGTCACTTGTAATCTTAATAGTTGTCAGGTAGTATATAGTGGTAAAGTCTGTGGAGATGACTGATGAAGTTTCGGAATCAGTATATCGTTTGAGGAAGACGAAGTGGAAGTCATTTAACTTATAGATTGAAGTTGGTCAATTTTGCTTCTGATACCATATAATGTTTAGAAATGTGAAGGCTACTTATCAAAAAAAAAAAAGAAAAAAAGAAAAAGAAAAAGAAATGTGAAGGCTATTGTATATATAATTGAATTAATATTGATAATAAACATGTAAATTAAGAAAGTAGGTATCCAAGACACAACCAAATACTATCATCTATGATTAGTTTTAACTATTCTAATCTTTATCACTTTCTGATGAAACCCTTGCAGCTTTGTACAGGATACACAGTTTTCTTTCCTTTCCATATTTCTTTTTCCTCCATTTTCCTTGACCTCCTATCCTTTTTTTCCACAAGTCAATGGACGTCGCTCATCTAGACAAAATTTGGATAAGCTTGCCTTAAAAAAATGGAAATGCCAATTGCAAACAAAAGTACAAACAGGAGAACTTTTTGGAATTGTATGTAATCATTTACAATCTGATGGAACGGGTGAACAACGTAATCAGAATCTATATCTCACCTGTGTGCCATTTTAGTCTTTAGAGTTACCATTAATAATTATATATATACAGTTCTAAATATTTAAGAGTCTTTTAAATTATAAATCTATATCTCACCTAATATATCAAATCTTAATCCATTCAATCCAATAATAATAATAGTAATCATAATAAGGCTTAAAGCCTTGAAGACTTGGCCTGATTTGATAAGGATAAAGTTTTGAATAGTTTTAAAAATTGATTCAAACTTTTCATATTTTCCAAATTCTGTCCGTCTGTCAATCTTTGACGTGGGAGCAATGGCAGTGTTAGAGATATATATTAAACATATATTAGCCCAATGTAATAGGTCCAAGCCCATTCCTGCTTGTACTAGTAGTCTAGGGTTTAGTCGCCTATATATACTCATGTTAGGGTTCATTGTAACACAGGTTATTGTACTACACTCCTACACAATAAAGATGTAGCCCTTAAGGGATTCCTCCGTGGATGTAGGCCGTCAAGGCTGAACCACGTAACCCTCGTGTTCTCAGTGTTCCTATTCTATGCTTTCTCTTCCGCATCCACTCTAACATACACAACATGGTATAACACATTGTGTTTGATAATATTCTCCATTTAACATGGTATCAGAGTTAATATTCAACATGGTATCAGAGCCAAACTCCGTTCTTGGCATCAAACAAAATCTCTGACAATCAAAGAAGATTCTCATGTGCACACCACCATCAGAAGTCACACATGCTTCTCTACTGGATTTAGACTCCATGGCATCTCGCAGCCACCGTGGCTCAGTGCTGTGTCCAAGATCCACAAACTCAAGCAAAGCCGTGACTCAACTTCTCAGATCTGTGCAAATCCAAGCCTCGCCTGATGAAACCAACACCACAGACGTGATCCACGACCTCCCGCGACCAAAACCCAGGAACTCGGCCAACAAAGGAAGCTTCACGCGCCGCCACGCGCCGCCAACAGCTCCGGAACCTCCCACACGCGCCGCCTCAGATTCATGAATTTCAGATCGTTTTCATGGTACACGCGCCGCCCTGAAGGCCTCCTCGTTCACCGATCTACAAACCCTGAAATTCCGGCCATAATCTGACTCAACACGCGCCCTCACGCGCCGGTGGACTTCTCACGTGCCATCCACGCGCCGGTGGAATAACGTCACGCGCCCCACGCTCCTGAAGTCTGATGCTGACGTCATATGCTGACGTCATCCTGCCACGTCAGCGCCACGCAAGCCGTTGCCACATCAGCCCTAGTACACGTCAGCGACACGTCATAGGATGACGTCAGCGGCTCTGCTGCCCGATCCGTGACCCGACCCGGAAACCCGGAACCGACCCGGACCAGTATCCGTTGACTTTGACCCTGGACCAGTTGACTTTGACTTTTTGCGTTGACCTTTGACCAAAAGTCAAAATTTCCGAAAGGGCCTATCTTGCTCAGTTTTTCGCGTAGATTCCGATTTTGGACTCCGTTTCTTCATTTGAAACTCCAAAATTGGTCAATTGGCACATTCTTCATTGTGGTTTCTTCAAAGGCATTCTTCAAGGCATCTCCAAGTGATCTTCTCATGCTTATCCAACCTCAAGCCTTCATCAAGCTTCCGCCTTGAGTTTGAGGGAGGGTGTTAGAGATATATATTAAACATATATTAGCCCAATGTAATAGGCCCAAACTCATTCCTGCTTGTACTAGTAGTCTAGGGTTTAGTCGCCTATATATACTCATGTTAGGGTTCATTGTAACACAGGTTATTGTACTACACTCCTATACAATAAAGATGTAGCCCTTAAGGGATTCCTCCGTGGATGTAGGCCGTCAAAGCTGAACCACGTAACCCTCGTGTTCTCAGTGTTCCTATTCTATGCTTCCTCTTCCGCATCCACTCTAGCATACACAACATGGTATAACACATTGTGTTTGATAATATTCTCCATTTAACATGGTATCAGAGCTAATATTCAACAGGCAGGACAAAATGAAAAAAAGAAAAAGAAAAAAACGGTAGAAGAAAAGCACGGAACACAAGATGACGATTGAGATTAGGTACTTATTTGATGCAATTATTTAATGTAATTACTATGAATGATTGAGGTTTAAAATTGTAAAAAGTAATTTTAACTCTCAATCACTAAATTAAAAAAAAAAAAAAAAAAAGTAAGGATTTGTTTGGATACTGCTTATTGCTGAAAGCTGAAACTGAAAACACTGTAGCGAAATAATTTTTAAATGTGTAAATAGTACTGTAGGACCCAATTTTAAAGTTAGATTTACTGAAATCCATACTTGCGGATCTCGTAAACAGTGTACAAGACCCATAGAAAAATGCCTAATGCAAAAAGAGAAATAATTTCAGTACAATCCAAACTCAACCTAAGAATGGTATAAAATTATTGTGAGAGAGGGGAGGGGGATAAATTGCATGGTGCAATTGCATATAGCAATTGCATCCAATCTCAATTCTCAAGCTAAGGAGGGTGCAATTAGCAATGTGACAACAATCAAGGGACGTGATGGCACACTGCGACTGATTTTTTCTTCCTTTCTATTTTCTAGTTCAATTTAAATTTAACGGCTGAAATCTGGTATTTACTTTGTTCACTTTGATACGGAAACAATCTACGGCCAATATTTAAATCAACATGATATGACAATGTTTTTGTACCGGCCTAAGTATCAAAACCACAAATATCAACAAAATCAGTTGGTACGGTACAGAATTTACTGGTTTGGTATGTAAAATTCAACTGTCACACACACTTAGTAATTTTAGTGAAGTAATCCTTAAAGGGTAGATCTAAGATATTGACTAACCACTTAAATTTACTCTAAAAGGCTTATTAATGCTAAGCTTTAGTTAAACAATATTTCAATTTTTTTTAAGTGTATTTCAAAATTTTAAATTTAGGTTAATCTAAATTTATCAAGTTGTTAAGAGACGTCCTGAATCTTAATGATATTGACTAATCTTATTTATGAAGAGAAATAGGGTGAAAATTCCCTTCCTCCATTTGTCATAACAATTTGTTAAAATAAAAAATAAAAAAATTTATCTGCTTGACCGACTTATGGTATGATAAATACTCCTTCCGTCCTATTTTGTTTGTCCTCTATTCTATTTTGAGATGTCCCAAAATATTGTCCTGTTTCTAAAAATAAAAGTCATTAATTTACTAATGTTCCTATTATACTCCTATTTTATTTTCAAAACTATTTTTTGATAAATTTATTTAAGGGTAGTTTTGAAAACTTATACATTTTTAAAAGGTAGATAAGACAATAAATGATATTTCCTTAAAAAATTTGACTTTTCAAACAGGACAAACAAAGTGGGATCGAGGGAGTAGATAAGTTTGGAGAAGGTTTAAATTTTCAAACTAAAGTTGGATGGATTTGGAATAAAATTCTTAAAGTTTAATGGGATTTGATATCATAATAAATAGAAAAAGGATTTGAGAAGGTTCTGCTCGGCATGGAAAATAACTAATAGGTGTATGTGTAAGCACAGTTGAAGACTGAATTTTCCACGAAGTATCGACCACGGAGAAAGTGAGATCCTTACAATGATCTCGGAAGACCTAGAGAAAACGATATTCCAATTCATGTCAGCCAATGAGCACCTGGATGATTACACATATAACAAAATTGGCTGTCTCCTCATAATGACCTTTACTCAAATAATTGGAGCTTGAAAGGGATTTTTGGCAATGGATTTTGTTTTTTTATTTTTTTTTATTTTTTGGTAATTACTTTTAGCAATGCCTTTTTTTTTTTTTTTAAGAATCTACTTTTAGCAATGCTAATTCATCATAAAATCTAGAAATATAAGAAGGGTAACACAAATGGTCAGTACGTCTAATTTCAAATTTCAGTTCCTCCATCAGTGAATATACATATATACCATCTCCTCTATCACTATTCACTACTTTTCTCTGCGAGTTGCAATGAGTTAAACTCTACAATTAAGCACTCTCTCTCGGACAAAAACTTGCAATACATTCTGTATACCTTCAATATGTCCTATGATAAGAGGGCTCGTATAATATTTTCCTATTACAAAATGTAGAAGCATTATTGTTACAAGCTTGTAATATGTGCCTACATTTGAGTCACGTGGATTAGAAAGGGTAAAAAATAAAGTTGATAATAACCAGACAACTTGGATTTCTATATTTTATTTTACTATTTAGTTTATTTTTACTATTATTTATGGGTTCCATTGCATTTTTTAGTACTATTCATGAGCCCCACTGTACTATTTCAGCTAACTTTTACCTTTATCTATAGTATTTTTAGCAAAAAGTTTTCAGTTTCTGCAAAATAAACAGATTCTAAACAGACTCTTACTTTCTCTTTTCATCAATTAATTAACTATCCCATATTTCACGTTCTTCTATAGATTTATTCTTGAGAGATAAATCATTATGGAATCTAAAGTTGATATTGTAGACGAAAAAAATTAAACTATTACTTATTAGAATCTTATAGAAAGCCCTAAGGAAAAAAAAAAAGAAAAAGAAGAAGCTTAATATAAGGTAATTATTTTGAGCATTTGTGACTTCTTACAATTATAATAAATCAATTTTATAGGAGCATTTACACGAACTTATTTGAAATTCTCAAATCTTAATATGATGTTTTCTTCTTTTTCTGTAATACACATATTAGATATTTTTTTTTCCCTTAATAAGAATACTATAACTTTCATTAAGAAGAAGAGAAATTCAAAACATCATGAGCTAAAGTGGACTTAATCATATTAGAATTTTCCTCTATCCATGTTATGTTACATAGCTAGCAACACCCTTGACATATATTGGTACCTATTTCTTTCATCGGTTATGAAGCTAATAATTAAAATCTGCTGAAGTGCTTCCACATAAGTTGTCCCTACATTTACTTTCTCTTTTCATTAATAAATCAACTATCCCCTGTTTCACGTTCTTCTATAGATTTTTTTTTTTTTGAGAGATAAATCATTATGGAATCTAAAGTTGATATTGTAGACGGAAAAAATTAGACTTTTACTAATTAGAATCTTAATACAAGGCCCTAATTAAAAAAAAAAAAAAAAACTTAATATAATGTAATTATTTTGGACAGTATTTTGGTCCTTAACCTATCCGTGTTACTGTTCTCTCAAATGACTGGAAGACTGGAAATTATGAATAGAGTATAAGATGGCGGAAAACATGGCTTTGTTCAAATAGTTAACAAGGAATTTAGATGGTGATGGGGAGGTTCAAACGTTTCATCTCTGAATTTTTTGGTGGACTGGCTCTTATTCTTCTGGTTCATGCTCAGGATCAATCAGGTATGATAATCTAAACCTTGCAATTTTATTGGTTTAGGCTATGGCTATGGCTAAGATATTGTTATTTCTCTGTCACAGACTTCATAAGCATAGATTGTGGGTTGCCAGAAAATTCGAGCTATACAGAGTGGAAAACAGGCGTAGATTACATTTCTGACGCGGGATTCATAGACTCTGGCATAAATAGGCAGATATCAACTGAATTTAAAGGTGATCTTCAACAACAAGTATGGAGTCTCAGAAGCTTTCCTGAAGGAATCCGAAACTGTTACAGCATAAGGATTACGCAAGGCACCAAGTATTTGATCCGAGCAACTTTCTTCTATGGAAATTATGACGGAGAAAGTAAGTTACCAGAATTTGATGTTCATCTAGGAGCAAATATGTGGAATACCATCAAAATAACGAATGTATCCAATGGTTTCGTTAAGGAGCTGATACATGTACCACTTCTAAATTATATACAACTGTGTCTTGTAAATACGCAACGTGGGACACCGTTTATAACTGCAATAGAGTTAAGGCCACTGCCCAATTCGACGTATGAGACAACAGATGGATCCCTAGAACGCTTTTGGCGCGTGGATGTTGGTTCCAAAAGCAATTCACAATACAGGTTAGTCATTTATTTGGACCTTATCTTAATAAAAGTATAAAAGACAGTTTGCAATAATGGCAGTGAAGTAGCGGGTTTGACTTAAGCTCAACTCATAAATTTCTTTGTCATTGAATATGAGGTTAGTAATTCTAAACTAACCTACACCAATAACCGATTAATTTCTTAACTAGAGCATTATTTTTGGTATATTATGCTTCCCTTAACCCCCACCCCAACAAACTTTGCTTTGAGGTTCTGTCCCGGCTTCCCATCCTTCTCCGTCAACCTTCCTATTTCCTTAAATCAAATTCTCTCTTATTCTTTCTATGGAGCCTCCATATCTTGATTTCCACAGTAAAATTTCAATTTATCTAAACTAAATCACCTCAAAATTTCACTTCGTGAAAAACTTGATTTCTCTCATAAAATAAAAAGACACAACTTGAATCAATAAGGGGGAAAAAAAAAAAAAAAAAAAATACTTGAATCAATAAGGAAAAAAAAAAAAAAACTCTCTGAAATTTTACAAATTTAGAAAAACCTAAAAGAAATCTTAAGAGAACACGGAAAATGTTGAGAAATCCTAATTTGTGTTAAGCAAAAAATTGGGCTAAAAAGAAGAAGAAGAAGAAAATATCATCAAAAAAAATTTCTTAAATAGATCATAATTGATACCTTATAATATAAAAACTCAATTTATACTCGCATATTCTTAAAAAAATCTCTAAAAAAGAAAAAAAATGTATTCTAAAAATTAAATAAAAAATATAATAAACACCAAAAAATTGAACCTTGGTTGTAGCTAATGGCTACAACTCTTACTAAAAAAATTAACATTGTATCATATTTTGAAAATCTAACTATTCCATTGCATGTTCATTATGTCTTCAACGTACTTGTGAAATTTTGTGTCAATTGGATGTTATTTACCATTCAATTCATAAACTTATTTTTTATGCATAATTTTAGACTATAAAAACTTGAAATTTAAACACTTAATTGAAAACAAAACTGTTGATCTTTGATCTTCTGAAAATTTTGTAAGCATGAATGATATAAGAAGAAATTGTAATTTAATAGTGGATTTATCAAAATTTAGATCCAGTTTAAAGAAATTTAGTAGAGTTGTAGTAATTAGTCACAACCTAGCATGTAGCCAAAATAGTGCTTGAGTTAAAATTCACGATTTGAAAATTTCCATCCCAAGAGACCAAATATTTCAAATACTTAAATGGCTTTATCTTCTTTTTGTACTCACAATCAGATGGAGATTTACAGTCAAAATATTCTATTCGTAATAAGTTTAACTAAAGTTAACAAACTTAGTTTTGAATCTCACAGACTTCTTTGATATAGACCTGTTCCAAAAGTGAACCTCCAGTCCATGCACTTCAAAATCTCATTGAAGCTGTGAATCACATAGACCTCTAGTCTATGTCTCCAAGACCACCCTTAAAGGTTTAGATCCAACACCTTTGATAACTAGTTTGTAGCAACTTCAAATTTACCAGTTATGATAATATATATATTACTTCAAACCTTATATAAAACCCTTCAAGATCTCATCAAGAAATCAAATTTAGTGTTGAATTCCAAAAGGAGAATAGTACAAGCCATTTTAGAAGTCATGTTTCGAGTTCTAAATTACATCAAAGGCTTCCCATTGAAATTTTTTTTTTTCGTCCTTTATTTTTCCCCTCTCATTTTTTTATCTTCCATTTAAAATTCAACAGTTACCTTTTGTAGATCTCAAGCTACTCACAGACTTTATATCACTTTTGAACTAGTGGTGGCTCGAAGATTATTTTCTAGGGGTTTAATAAAAAACATAAATTATACAAAATTTTAAACAAAAGATAAATTAAATATATCGACATCACTGTTTTAAAAACCGGACCGGACCGGCCGGTCCGACCGGTTCAACCGGGAACCGGGGGCCAATCCGGTCCGGTTATAAGCTCCAAAACCGGTCAATAACCGGTCAACAACCGGAAAACCGGCCAAAAACCGGTCAAAAACCGGGGTTGAACCGGAAATTACAAAAAAAACGGTTCTATGACCGGTTCGGTTTTTAAAACCATGATCGACATCACCAAAAAAAAAAAAATCTTAATACATAAAGTTTTTGGGGGCAAAACCTCAATAAAAAAAAATTCTTTAAAATACAAATTAGCATATATTTAAAGTTAAGAAAATATTAACAAAAGAGAGGAGAAAAAAAATAACGTTTATTAATATTCTTTGATTGCCATCAAACCATAACATAAGATCACAACTCGCCATGGCCAAAATTGTGTACAATTATGTGATACTAGAATTTTCCTTCTTGAATTGTTGATGAGTTTCAACGTATCATTTATGACGTTCAAGAGTGCCATCACTCTTCTTTCTTTCTGGTGTCGAGATTTTCCAAGCTGGGGTGAGATGATGGGGAATGTAATGAGTAGTCTCCTTTAAAGATTTATAAGAAGCAGTGTTTCTAGCACCATCACTCTTTTTTTTTTTTTTTTGGCTAGGTAATTGGTTATTGCGGGGGCTCGAACTTCTGAGCTAGCGGTTTCATGGTAAACCGGGTACCACTTGGTTTAGTGGTTCTTTAGTATTCCTAATTTTCTTATGGATTGGTTATTTAGGAATTTAGGGTCTGTTTGGTAGTAGTATTTAAGTATTGTTGTTCAGTTTTTAATATTGTGAAAATATGTTTTTAAGTATTATAGAAATACGTGTCAAAAATTTATTGTTGTTTATACACTAAAAACTGTTATTTAAAAGCCACTACTAAACAGGCACTTAGTCTTTCTACAAAAAGATTTCCTAATAGCTTATATATGGCTTTATTCTAGCTAATAATATTGATAATGAGATTAATTTAACAAAATTCATGACATTTATTTTAAATCCTGAGGGTATAATTGCCTAATGGTTATCTTTATCTTTATCTTTTTTCTTTAAGGCTATTTTTTAATTATTATTTTAATTCCAAACAACCTGCAAATATATTCAAGATTCAATTTTTTATTACCAAAATCCTTAAACTTTAAACCTTACATAAAACCCTTCAAGATCTCATCAAGAATTCTAATTTAGTGCTGAATTCCAAAAGATCCTACACTGGCGACAAAAAAAATGGTACGAGTCATTTTAGAAATCAATGTTTCGAGTTCTGAATTAGATCATAGGCTCTCAAGCCCATTGACTCTTTCCCGTCCTTTGTTTTTCTCCTCTCATATTTTTATCTTCCATTTAAAATTCAATAATTACTTCTATAGATCTCAAGCTACTCGCCAAGTTTACATCTCTTTTGAACAGAATATAAATTCAATTAGTTCCTGGAGTATGCTAAATATATTGTTTTACTTAGGTATAAATACGATGTTTATGATCGCATTTGGTGGCCCTATAATTACGAAAAGTGGACAGGTCTTAGTACCTCGCTTACAATTGAATCCCCAAGTTCCAATCCTTATCGGCCACCATCTGTCGTCATGAGTACTGCTGCCACACCAATTAATGATAGTGCTCCCTTGTACTTTCAGTGGTACCCAGAGGATGCAACTTCAAAATATTATATCTACATGCACTTTGCCGAAGTTGTAAAGCTAAAAGCCAACCAGTCCAGATCATTCAACGTTATACTAAATGGGGAGCACTGGTATGGACCTTATGTTCCAGATTATTTGTGGACATTCACTTTGTATAGCAAAGATGCATTGACTAGTACTGGAGGACAATATGTTTTTTCACTCGTGAAAACTGAAAATTCAACACTTCCACCCATCATCAATGCAATTGAGATATATTCAGTGAAAAATCTCTTGCAATCAGAAACTGACCAAGAAGATGGTATGTATTTCACTGTGCATTTCATTATCCTTGTTTGCAAAATTGCTATAGAATTTTACTTACTTGGATCATCAATTTGAAAATATTAGTTGGTGCTATAACAAAGATCAAGTCAACTTATGGAGTAAAAAGAAACTGGCAAGGAGATCCGTGTGCCCCACAAGCATACTCGTGGGAAGGTCTAAATTGTAGATATGATGGTTATAATGCCCCAAGAGTAATATCCTTGTAAGTTAAGGCCTTCAGATAAGATTTTTGGCTTTCAAACATGCTTTGGAGTATCTCCTAATTAACTAGCTTATTGTAATCAGGGATTTGTCCTCTAGTGAATTGACTGGAGCAATATCTGCCGATATATCAACTCTCGTAATGTTACAATATTTGTAAGTATTATTGCCAAATCAGGTCACAATTATTTAGGACATCCAATATATTAATTATAAATTATTTGCTTATTTCAGGGATTTATCAAACAATAGCTTAACTGGATCAGTTCCTGATGTTTTGTCGAAATTGCAATATTTGGAGGTCTTGTAAGTTATTTGGATTTTTGCACTAATTCTACAAATTTCTTTGTTAAAAATATGAAGAATCACATTCACTATCCGTACAAAAATTTAAAACAAAGCCAAATCTGTGGTTCAATTTCAACCGAACTTGTTGATAACTAATAATAAGTGTAACTGATTTTCCTATTTTAGGGATCTATCAAACAACAGCTTAATAGGATCATTACTATATTCTTTTTCTCAGTTGTTTTGAAATGAGTACAAACTCTTAAAATAAATAAATATATGGATTTTATATTGTTTTATTATTTTTGTACTAAGAACCAACCAATTTCATACTCATTAAAATAAGCATAATTGAATTGACGTGAAAAACTTCCAATTTTAATTTTTTTGGAAAGCAGTGGTAATGAGGTTAATAGGTATCCTTTTGAAGGCAAAACTTTTGTATGCGCCGAGCACATACACCCTTTGTTAGTGAGACAAAGGTCTCATAGGCATGGCCTATGAGAAACCTTTTCCTTTTGTAGATATGCTCCCCTAAGTTTATATGCTTCATTTGGATAGTAGCACAAAATTCTATTATTATTATTTTTTATTATTTTTTTGGGTAAAATACTATTTTGGTCCCTAAACTTTACTAAAAATTTGTTTTTCGTCCCTAAACTTTAAAAAGTTCTTTTTTCATCTCTAAACTTTGTAAATAGTTTTTTGAATAGTATAAAGACAAAAATAAGGAGGTAAAAATAACGTTTTCAATAGTTTAGGGATGAAAAACAAACCTTTAGTAAAGTTTAAAGACATAAATAAAACATTTTCAATAGTTTAAGGACAAAATATGAATTTTTCAATAATTTAGAGACGAAAAATGAACTTCTTAAAGTTTAGGGATGAAAAACAAACTTTTGGTAAAGTTTATATATGGACTAAAATAATATTTTATCATTTTTTTTTTAAGAAACAAACACACATTAATATGTGTTAACCTTATAGCTCGAACTGCTCCTCCCCTAAAACTTCAAACACTTGCTTATGGAAGTGCCAATTAAATTAAAGCTAGCTCTTTTATTATATAATTCTTCTCTGAATAATTTTATTCTTAAACAAGTATTAGGTAATATCCTACTATATAAGGATTCAATTTAATTTAAAATACTTCAAAACTTAATGAATAACTTCATATTCTAGAAAATTAGTAAGGATACATAAGTATAAAATATTTAGTAAAAAACAAAAAATTAAAGTGAATATATATTCTGCCTTACACTAGTTTCCTTTTCTTTTCATTCGTTTTTCATCTCTATCATTTTTTTTCCTTTCTTCATCTTCTTCTTCTTCACTTTTCTTTTCTTTATTTTCCCTTTCGTATTTTTGTTTGGCCAAATTGACGAATTGTAGCGTTGGATGGGGAAGGAGAAAAGTTGAATAATAGGTTTTTTCTTTTGAGATCACTTTGTAAAATAATATTTGATTTAGGAATTAGGATTATATCTAGAATGATATATTTTTACAGTACTATCTAATTTTTCAGAAGGGTTCTCATAATTGATCACATAACTTTTTTTTTTTCAGTGGGTGTAAATGTGTAATTATAAAAAAGTACCAAAACTCTTACATTTTTTTTTTCCAAATTTCAGTGGGTGTAATTGCACCCATTACAATGTGTTACCCTGCCTCCTGTTACCTATTCAATGTTAAAACGGGGGAAAATCATATTCACTTTACCCTTGCAGAAACTTAGAACGAAATCAGCTCAATGGTTCTATTCCAGCTGAACTCATAAAAAGATCGAAGAGTGGTTCGCTATTGTTAAGGTATGATTTTTGTCAAAAGAGATGAACTCTGTAATATCATAATTTTATTTTGCTCCAATTTTCAAAAATAAATAATGTCTGTACATAGTTTCTCAACAAAAACCTAAAGTATCGTTATTGTTATCATACACTAATATTATACTTTTTCTGCCTCAATTTGTTTGTCATATTTCAAAAATTCAACTTTTTAACGGAACATCATTTTTGTCTTGTTTGGAATATAAAAATGTATTAGTTTTCAAAACTACCCTCAAATAAATTTATCAAAAATGGTTTTAAAAATAAAGTAGGGGCATAATAGAAATATTGATAAATTAATGAATTTTAATTTTAGAAACAAGATAATATTTTGGGATATTCCAAAATAGAATAGATGACATACAAATTAAGACGGAGTGAGTATTTGACTATGATATTCCTTGCTGATCACTTCCAATTGTTGCTATTAACCTCATTGTTGGTAGTGTGGGAGAAAATTCAAACCTTTGTGCATCGGATTCATGTGAGAGGAAAAAGTCGAAGAACAATATTGTCGTTTTAATACTGGCATCAGTTGTTGGTTTGCTTATCCTCTCATTGACTATAGCGGCTATCTTTTGTGGGCTCACAAGGAGGAAAAAACAGGATAAGACTAGAGGTTAGGACATTAAATTAATATAAGATACACATTCTTGGAAACAAAGAAAACTTCAATTCTCCTAAGATATGTGCCTAATATACTTTTGATGATCTTAGCAGTTGCGCTAGTTGATACTGAACCAAACGTCCAGAATCGGCCACTGGAGTCAATGCAACGACAAGTGACATATTCTGATCTCGAAAGAATCACCAACAACTTTGAGAGGATTCTTGGCAAGGGCGGATTTGGAACAGTTTACTATGGCTGCATGGATGGAATTCGTGTAGCAGTAAAGGTGTTCTCTCCATCATCAGTTCAAGGGTATCAACAATTTCAAGCAGAGGCAAGCCACTATAACATAGAATTCTTGATCTCCGATACACACCTTTCCATACAGCGATTATTATACTAAATTAGTTAGGATGATTTGAGTTGCAGGTAAAACTTCTTGTGAGAGTTCATCATAAAAACTTGACTACCCTTCTCGGGTATTGCTACGAAGGAACCAACATGGGGCTCGTTTATGAGTACATGGCCAACAGAGACTTAGAAGCACAATTGTCAGGTTTGGTCACAATTAAAACTAGCTTATAATGATATCATGGAGACCCAACAATCATATTGATTTGATTTTTGAAAACTAGAAGGCTAAATTGACTCAACTAATAGTATAGGGAACAATTGTATTTGGCCAATAGTAGAAGGGTCAAGTTATTAATTTAAGCCAATTTTTATTTTGAAGCAACATAAAAATAATTTCCCCTCAAAAAATTTTCTTAAACAACGCGATCAAGGTTAATTTATTTGAACTACACAACTAGGTTAAGGCGATTATTTACGGATGCAGGTCATAATACAAATATCTTGAGTTGGCAAGCAAGACTTCAAATAGCAATTGATGCAGCTGAAGGTTAGCAATACGATGATTTGTATAAATATTTTTAAAATGTTTAATCTTTTCATTATTTTTCTATAATTAATAATGCATTGTAAAACAGGTTTGGAGTATTTGCATCATGGTTGTAAGCCACCCATAATCCATAGGGATGTGAAGACCACAAACATTTTGTTGAACGAAAAGTTCAATGCCAAACTAGGTGATTTTGGACTATCAAAGATTTTCCAAACTGATAGCGGAACACATGTGTCAACAAATGTTGTTGGCACCCCTGGATACTTGGACCCTGAGTGAGTATTTTTGTTATTTAGTTGTAAGTTTTTTTTTTTTTTTTTTTTTTTTTTTTTTTTTTTTTTTTAATACA
>NW_027070212.1:292037-312560 GCF_002906115.3 Quercus suber
TTTTTTTTTTTTTTTTTTTTTTTTTTTTTTTTTGAGAATCACAAAATGGGGTTAGATAGGTTACTCGAGCCCCCGAGCAGGAAAAAAAAAAAAAAAAAAAAAAAAAAAAAAAGTAGAAGAGTTAATTTTGAGACATGATGATCTAAAAACTAAATCTTGTGACAAAATAAATGATATTAGAATTGACTTCTTTTCTTTAATGAACAATATGAGATATGACTTGGTAACAAATAACCAGGGATAGACTTGAGATTTTAAGCTAGCGGGGTTCGGAGTATAAAAAAAAAAATTCCAAATATGCATCCATATAGTATTAAAAAATTAAAAATACACAAAATTGTTGTTTCTAAATACGCTAAGATGCAATCATTTACCGGGAAAGATAAAAACAAAAACAAAATAATGTTTCTTTTCAATACTAGGTTGTCAAGGATTTTTATTTATTTATTGTTGAAGTTAGAGCATTCACAGTAGTAATGCTAAAAATTTTATTTTTTAGCACCTCAAAAAACTACTTTATCTATTTTATCATCTCACTTTACAATACACTCAGTATCAAATGTTCTATTTTTTTTTTATCACTTCATTTAAAATAATATAAATAACTCATTAAAATAATAAAGGAAAAGAGAGAATTTGAGTTTTTAATTGAAGAAAGAGATATAATCTTATTAAAATATTTTATTTTACTTTTAACAACTTACTACAATTAACTGGTATTTATACTAGTTTACTGTAGTTGTAAAAAATTTAGTTTTAGTTTATTTAATAACACATGATTTTTTGGTTCTTCAGTGGTAAAATAGTTTTTTTTTTTTTTTTTAATTTTATAAAATACAATTACAATTGTGAATGTTTTTATTATTTTTGTTAAGTTTTTTAGTTGGATAGTTGCTATTTTGAATTATGCTAATTAGACTTATTAAGAAGAAGGGGTCTAAGATTTTGAAAGGGGGACCCAATTACAAAAATAAAATATATAAGAACTTTATATATAATTGGACCCAGGGGGGCCGGGCCCCCTTGGACCCCCACCTAGGTCTATCCACACAAATAACAATAACGATAATGTACAGTAAGTGCATAAAGTTTGATAAGATTATTTTTTATCTATTAAGAGAATAGGAAAATTAACAAATTAACAAATTAGCTAAAGTCAATCATGTTTGTTATTTAGGCCCCTAAACACTCAAATTGTTTAACCTAATTTATTAACTAAGTTGTTACTTAGGCTTGTTTTGCAAATCTAAGTTAAACAAATAACAATTATATCACAATAGTGGAAAAGTAAAGAAAACAAGTGAGATGATGAACTAGGAAAACCAATGAAATAGTCTAGTTTCAAGGTAAAAAACCAGGTGGGTCGGGCCCCCTTGGACCCCACTTGGGTCCATCATTGCAAATAACAATAATGATAATTTATAGTAAGTGCATAAAGTTCAATAAAATTATCTTTTCTCTATTAAGAGAATAGGAAAATTAACAAATTAACAAATTAGCTAAAGTCAATCATGTTTGTTATTTAGGCTCCCTGAACACTCAGATTGTTTAACCTAATTTATTAACCAAGTTGTTACTTAGGTTTGTTATGCAAATCTGGGTTAAACAAATGACAATCATATCACAATAGAGGCAAAGTAAAGAAAACAAGCGATATGATGACCAAAGAAAACCAATAAAACCATCAATTTTAACATAAAAAACCTAGGGAGGACTTAACCTAAAAAATCCATAGGGCAACAAATTCAGTAAATTGAATGGAAGTGTTTACAATAGATTTTTTTCCTAAATCTAATGCTACCTCCTGTAGTACTTACTCACATGACCATATGCAGCTTCGAATCTACAGACTCTTCTATTTGAATTTGTTGCATACAAATACTCCAGTTTGTGACTTTGAAATCTCACTCAAAGGTTTAGATCATCAGCAGTAGTTAATCTTGTTGCAACAAATTATCTCCACTAGTACATGCTATATCAATCTAATCACCAGCAGATATTTGTTGAGTTAGAAAGTTACAGAACCTCTTAGATCTTATAGGAGTAACTCACAAGTCTTGGAAAACATGTATTAGGGTTTTGCTTTTATACCTAGCAGTGTTGAACTCAAACCCTAAACGTTTCGTGGGCTTTTGCACCTTCTTTAAAATCTGCAGAAATTGCATCTCAATCAGGCGAGCAAGACAGATTCTAAATTCTTCTTTCTATAGCTTGAGTGTTCTTAAATCTTGACTTGAATCAACGAGCAATGTCTAAAACTATTCTAAGACGTTAATATCTTATACTAGACATGTTTTTATATTCGTTTTGCAAACATACATAAAATTAGAACCTAAACATTCAATTCTACAATTCTAAATATTTAGAATCTAACAATCTCCCCCTTTGTCAATCTATGACATAACATACATACTGTAAAGTTGTAATTTACAACTATGTTTTACATTGGCTTTATTCCATGACAAAATGTGTTGTAATTACTTTAATTCATTTCCTTGTATTTTGTGGGATTTAATTGTATTGGGTTTAGTATCAAGTTGGTGAAGACTCAAGCTTTATTGAAGATTAATGGATCTCGCAGGTGTGTCGCTGGAAGCTAACCCGCGAAAGAGCCATGTGAGAAGCACATGACTGGAAGTTGAAGAGTCATGTCAGGCTGTCGTTTTCGCGAGTGTCTCGCGGGTAAGGCCTTCCCGCGAGATAGTCGCGAAACATTCTGCCTGGAGTTTTTTTTTTAAGAGTGACTTTCTTACCCTTCACCCTTACTATATATACCCTCATTACCCATAAATGTATGAGAGGCTATTCAGAGAGAAAAACCCTAGAGAGATTTTCTAAAACACACACACCCATCTTTTGAGAGAGAGCTACTCATCCTTAGTGAGAAATCATTGTAGTCTCTTCTCCATCCTTCTCCCATTATCATAGCTTGAGAGGAGATTTGTACCTAAACACAACCCACACATATTCAGAGTGTAGAGAGTGTTTTGGAGTTGCTGGGAAGCATTGGAAGAAGCCAAGGATGGCAGATGCAACATGGAGCTTGTTGCGGGATCTGGAGAACTAAGACAAGACACGGTTCCGAGAAGCCTTGTTGGAGTAGGAGCTTGGAGGGCTTAGGTACATCGGGTAGATTAGGCTTGAAGAGTCTCTTGCTAACCCATGTATCCGAACTGATTGTTTAGTGGATCGATTTCCGCTTGGAGGGCGGCGGAGAGGTTTTTTGCCAAGTTCTTCGGTTTCCTCTTCGAAAACATGTCTCGGTATTTTCTATGTTTGCATCCTTCTTCCCTACTCTTATTTATTCCATTATACTGCTGTGTTGCTTAGTTTATGGATTAGAGTAGCTTATTTGTTCATCCGCTCGCATTTACACTATTCCGCACTTAGTATTAAGTTAGTGTAAAATCTATCGAGTCTTATCTTTTAATTGGGGGTCTAAATTGCTCTTGTGTTTTCAACATATTTTCGGGCTTTCAATTGGTATCAAAGCGGGTACACTTGTTTTGGTTTCATTACCCAAGTGTGATCCTTGACCCCTTGTGTTTATTTGTCATGGATTGTGCTTTATATGCTTCTTTATATGATTTGGTTGGTGATAAATGTAACATACCACGTGTTTGTAAAAATGCCTCTATGAGTAATAATCCTCATGATTGTGATGCTATGTTACATGAATCTTTGGGTGTTGTTGATATTCCTAACACCAAACTCTTAAAGAAAAATACTAAGAAGTTTCAAAAAAGTTTAAGCAAGTTATTTTGTGAAAATGATGATTTGATTGCTAAGCTCAATGAATCCATCAAATTGGTTGAAAAATATAAGAAACTTGCTGAAAATTCTCTTGAAAAGCTGAAAGAGTTTGAGTGTTTGAATATGGACTTGGATGCTAAATTTGTTTTGTCTAACAAACTTGTTGATGATCTTAAATCTGAAAATGAATAGCTTAAGATGCATGCCAAGTGTTTGATTGCTGAACCTATTGTTAAAAAGGATGAAAATATATGTTGCAATCATGTTGTGGTATCCGATTTTGTGCCTAATGTGTGTTTTGCCTCAAAGGACAAATCGGTATACATTCCTCCACACAAAAGAAACCAAAAAGTGGAGAGAAAGGCTCTTAAGCCTAAGCCTCTGTTTAGGTCCAATCCTAGGGAATTGAGTGGATCTAAGTTTGTTCCAACTTATCACCATTGCGGTGTGATTGGTCATATAAGGTCTCAATGTTCTAAGTTGAAGAGAGAACAAAACCAAATTGCTAGATCCATTCCCAAAAAGCCTAATGGACCTAAACACATTGTTTGTCACCATTGTGGTGCTTTTGGTCATCTAAAACCTCATTGTTCCGTTTGGATGAGGAAGGGTTCCTATGGTTGAGCTTTTTCTCTTTCGGTCCTTGATCTAATTCTTTCGATCTTTGTAGGACCTTTTCATGCATTGAATGTCATATCTTCATGCATTTGTGCATTTTGCATTTATTTGTATGCATTACTTTTGTTTTGATCTTACTTTTTTGTCTTTATTTTGTGTGAGTAAAAAATACAAAACCACATAAAAAGTGAAAAATTCAAAAAGTTTGATCATATATGTTTGAGCACATATCTCATGTGAGTTTGGCCTAGTACCTTCGTACTAATGGCGTAGTGCATTTACGAGCTTAGCTTGTTTTGTATGCACCTATTTTTGTATGGAAGAAATCTTGAAAACTATATGTGATTGTTGTAAATAGATCTTCAAACTTGTCATGAATGATTGGTCAATAGTCTTATTGGTCTTGATACTTGCATAGACTTGTGTCTATATCTCTTCCCACTTTATTTTTATGTTTTTGCAAAAAGAGCTCACCAAATGTAAATCTCCAAATGAAAAGAGATATTGAGCTGCAAAAGCCTGTCGCACACACTAGTATTCGACTAGGAAAAAGGGAAAGTGACTCTTTTAATGTAAATTGTATGGTGCTCAAAAAGCCAAAGGCTAATCTTCAATGTTGAAATATCAAAAATTTCAAGCACCGATCTCAAAATGAGATGTTTTGTCCAAAAATAGATAAATTGTTATGCTTTATGCAAAAGCCAAATGAAAAGCTTCTAAGATGTGTATTCAATGTGTGGGAGGTCATATATACTCATTTCTATAATGGAGATAGTCCACTTGATTTCGTATCAGTTGTATGACTCGATTGAATTGATCATTGAAACTTCACTCCAGTCTAAGGACTATTTCATACTTGATCCTCACACACAACACACAAGACTTTTGTTCAATGAATGTCTATTTCATTTATGTGATTGTACATGTTCAAATGTGATGTATGTGTGCTCAACCATATGTTGTTCAAACTAAAAAGATTTTTATTCTTTTTATTTGCTTTTGGAAGTAATTTGTATTACCTATGTTTTTCAAAGTTTTTAAAGTGTTTTTGTGTGAAAAACATATTTTCTGGATGTTTTCGTGACTTATTTCATGTTTAAGTTTAGTCACGAGTGAAAGGGTCTAATTCGCAAGTTTTTCAGCTTTGGACAGAGAGTTTCATGATTGTTTCACGGATGTTTCGCGAGTAAGACTTACCTGCGAGATACCAGCAAAATTTTCGCAGGATTCTAAGTAGCGAGATACCAGCGAAAATTTTCAAATCAGCTTTTTAAAGGGCATTTCGTGGGTCATTTGTTTTAAACACCTCCCATCCTCTCCCAAACCCCTAGTTTAATGTTTCTACATCAAAATCCTACTAAATTCAAGTATTTTTCATTCCATAAACATCTCTAAGGTAATTTTTAACACTTTTCATTGATTTTGTTCCTTAGATTACGTTTTTTTGGGGGGGGGGGGGGGGGTTCATAGTTAAGATTTTCTCAAATGGGGGTTGGAAAACTTATTTTCTGTCAATCTTTTTTATTGGGCTTTGTTTAAAATGATGATTTGCTTTGGTTGTTGGCCCTTTGTGGCAAAAATAACATGTATTTAGGCAAGTTTTTCATATGTTCTTGCATTGTTCATCATACATGTGTAGTGCGTGTACGTGTTTGATAAAATGTCCAAATGGCATTTTCTCGTTATTTTGGACTCCGATGAGTACCAAATTTTGGAGATCACCATAATTATTTATGTTTATCATGTTTTGATCATTGGTGGTGTGTTTTGTACATTTTTCCCCTTGAATGCCTTGCTCATGCATTAGTCATGCGTCACACATGCACACTAAATGCACACTAGATGCATTTTGTTGTACACACTTTTACACTTAACATATTTTTGTATTTACTCATGCTAGTTAAGTCTTTTTAGACCTTTTAGCACATATAACATGTTCTTATGTCCATGTCATGGCTAGGTTTACATCATGATCCATCATTCTTAACATGTCATGGTCTTTATGCTTTGTAGCATTGTTTTAAAATGTTTTTGTCTAATATTTGAGTTTCATTTTCTCATTCATCTTGCACCCCTCATGCATCATCTTAATATTATTTTCTTTCCCTCCTTCCTTTTGATTCATTTGTCTATTCGTGAAAATAAGGGGGAGAATATTCCGGAGAGTATATCGGTGTGTTTCGTCATTTCTATATGACTCATGTGCATACTCTTAGGGGGAGAAATTCTACCTTGTGTACATTCGTAGGGAGAGAAAGCTATAGGGGAGATGCATATACCAAGAGGGAGAAGACATTTTTTGAGAAAACCTTGATTTACTTTAGGCTTGTTTTTTCGTTACTTTATGGTGTGTTGATATGTTTTATTACTCTCATTGCATCATGCTTATGTGTTGGACATGCTTTTACCCTTATGCTATTGTGCTTTATTGGTTGCATGTTCGAATGATCATTTGCTTTGCTATATGATCATTGTAGTCATTTCCATATGACTGTCATGTGCTTGATCAAGTTGCTCATATGTTTCACAACATGTTTATTTGATCGCATTTTACTTGTTACATTATACTTGTCTTTTTATCACCTGATTTACCTTGAGGATCTAATGTGTTTTGTGCAAGTGTTTCAGGTTACAGGTATATATGTTCAAAGTTCATCACAGCTCCTATGATTCATGATAAGGGGAGTGATATGATAGGGAAGTACTTTATATTTTGTATCCATGATACTTTTGTAAGCTTTTAGGGTTTGTTTCCATGCATGTTTGTAGGCTTTTATGGTTTGTGCCATGCGTATGCAGTACCTTAATTATGCAGCCTTTATGCTTGTGTACTTGATGTTTAATGTCATACATTTTACTTCAGTACATCACTCTTGTGCCCGTGTAGGATTGTTCCTAGATGCATATACATTCTATGCATTGGTTGAGTGAAGAACACTCTTGTGCCCTAGTAGGATTTTTCCTAGATGCAAATACTTCGTGTTTTTTGCATTGGTTGAGTGTTGGATTTGCAAATGATACTCTTCAAATGAGCTTATCATCTTGCATGTCCGGATATTCATTCCTTGTGTGAATGAGCATAGTGATTACTTTCGTATAGTGATTGCTTGTTTGATCTTGCCATGGTGTATTGTTTATTCCATTTTGCTTGATCTTATTATATTTACTCCATATGCATTTCAAGTTTTCTGCATACAATGGTATTATTTTGTTATTGTTTTTCAGGAGATACTTGTTCATATGTTTCAAGAGCTTATCAAAATCTAGAATTAGGTGTGAGTGAGTTTTGCCTTTGTTCCCAAACTCAAATTTAAGTCTAGAGTCTGTTATAGGGTGTTTTGTCATGGAATAGCCAAATGGGGAGATTGTAAAGTTGTGATTTACCACTATGTTTTATATTGGCTTTATTCCATGACAAAATGTGTTGTAATTACTTTAATTCATTTCCTTGTATTTTGTGGGATTTAATTGTATTGGGTTTAGTATCAAGTTGGTGAAGACTCAAACTTTATTGAAGATTAGTGGATCTTGCAGGTGTGTCGCTGGAAGCTAACCCGCGAAAGAGCCATGTGAGAAGCACATGACTAGAAACTGAAGAGTCGTGCCAGGCTGTCATTTTCGCGAGTGTCTCGCGGGTAAGGCATTCCCGCGAGATAGTCGCAACCCGCGAGACACTCGCGAAACATTCTGTCTGGAGTTTTTTTTTTAAGAGTGACTTTCTTACCCTTCACCGTTACTATATATACCCTCATTACTCATAAATGTATGAGAGGCTATTCAGAGAGAAAAACCCTAGAGAGGTTTTCTAAAACACACACACCCATCTTTTGAGAGAGAGCTACTCATCCTTAGTGAGAAATCATTGTAGTCTCTTTTTCATCCCTCTCCCATTATCATAGCTTGAGAGGAGATTTGTACCCAAACACAACCCACACCTATTCAGAGTATAGAGAGTGTTTTGGAGTTGCTGGGAAGCATTGGAAGAAGCCAAGGATGGTAGATGCAACATGGAGCTTGTTGCTGGATCCGGAGAACTAAGACAAGACAAGGTTCCGAGAAGCCTTGTTGGAGTAGGAGCTTGGAGGGCTTAGGTACATCGGGTAGATTAGGCTTTGAGGGTCTCTTTCTAACCCATGTATCCGAACTGATTGTTTAGTGGATCGATTTCTGCTTAGAGCACGGTGGAGAGGTTTTTTGCCGAGTTCTTTGGTTTCCTCTTCGAAAACACGTTTTGGTGTTTTCTATGTTTGCATCCTTCTTCCCTACTCTTGTTTATTCCATTATACTGCTGTGTTGCTTAGTTTATGGATTAGAGTAGCTTATTTGTTTATCTGCTCGCATTTACACTATTCCGCACTTAGTATTAAGTTAGTGTAAAATCTATCGAGCCTTATCTTTTGATTGGGGGTCTAAATTGCTCTTGTGTTTTCAATACATTTTCGAACTTTCACATACACATGAATTGCCCTACTACAATTCAATCATGATCTAATATTTGCAAGTTGCAACAATAAACAACAATATCATAAAAAAATTAGCCTGTAAATTCCTAAAACACTAAAATTAAACTATAAACTCATGTATGGAAAATACAGTATAAAACATAACTTGATTTTTATTGATAAACTTCAAGAGGTTACATCTAACTACCAAAGCAGCATGCACCAAAAGTTAAAAGGAAGGTCTTCCAAACCAAACCCTAAGATCTTAGCAGGGGCAACCCAACAAACTTTGAGGCCTAAGGCGATATATTTAAATGGGGCCTTTTCGTTATTAATTAAATAATATTTAACTAGTTTTCGATATCATAATTTTTATATAACAAAAATGCATTCTTTTTATCTTGTTATATGTTTTTTATTTTATTTTTTTGAAGAAATGCTAAAGCTATGACAAATTTTACTAAAAAACAAAAAAACAAAACGTACAAATGTTGTACCAATGAATGTTATTAATGACATTTCAAGAAGATAATAAACAAATATTTGAATGAATTATGTTAGAGATATTATAAATTTTACAACATGATGCTTATAAAGATGTATCACTAAGTAATTTAAAAATGCATTTAATAGATTGTTGACGTTTACAAATCATATTAATTGTTACATCAATTTGTATAAAGGTTTTTAAGTAAAATTTATAGTATTTATAGTATTTTCCTATATAAATTATTTCTTGTAATTAGTGACACATATTTGTAAGCTCTACGTATTTAAAATTTTAATATCTTTAACATTACTCAATTCTTTGGTACCTCTTAAAAGTGGAAGAAAAATGTAAAACTATTTTTTTTTTTTCCTATATCTTAAAAAAAATATTTAAAAAAAATATATATCTCAATTTTTGCCCCAAAATTTGGAGGCCTCTCTCTAGTAGGGGGCCCTAGGCAATTGCCTAAGTGACCTAAGCCTAGGGCCGGCCCTTGATCTCAGAAGAGAGGCTATACTATGAGACACAATTAGAACTTGTACAAACATATTAAAAATTACAAGATCAAAATTGAGAACACAATAACTTAATAATATCATCCAGTAAATGGCCAGAAGTAGCTGAGTTTCGTCCTTTTTGCGCTTTTTAAACTGAAGCATGATCATCCCATTCAAGCAATACATCAAACACACTAAGCTCCAAACAAAATCGCAACGCTTCTATGACTAATGACTGCATACACATATGCATCCTTCCAATAAGGCAATAACTAAACACCTGCAAATGAGAAAGTTTATGTACAATCACTAAACCATGCTCGTCTTTAGCTACAAGGTTCTTGACCTCATGTTCAACTTTGATTATTCACAAAATTAATGTAATTGATCAATTCAAATTAACAATTAAAAAAAGAATTATGGACAAAAAGTATTTTACCAAATGCTTAAAAGATAAATTGGGATAAAACTAGTTTCAATCGCACATTCATGACTTCCATTTGAATTTAAATGATTTGTATCCTGATAAATTCAAATGTCTCTTATCTACATACATATATAATTCTAGGCTCCGCCGATAGGCCAAACACGAGTGACCCAAGGGAGTGCTTGGCAACAGAATTAGCTCACTGGAAGAAAGACGGCGTAACCGAATCAAGTTAAATTTTCACTCTCAATGTGACTACTTTATCCAATCCATTTGCAACATAGTTCTGAAGTTGTTCCAATGATGATTAAAATTGGCATACTGAATCTTGCAGCTTTCCTTCTTTTCCTACTTTTCTTTTAACATGTCATTGCAAATGTGTGTAATCACATTATTGGGGGAAAATGGGCAAATGCCTTTTTCATGCAAACGAAGTAGCATTTTGCCCCCTTTCTCAAACTAATTAGAGAAATACTCTTCTTTTGAAAATCGATTTTTTCAAAATCGAGTTAAGCTCTATAATGACGTTTTTAAGGAGCCTATAATGACGTTTTAAGGACCTGTAGTGGCGTTTTGTAACTCAAGCTCCATGAACTCGAGTTATAGGTAAAAAAAAAAATATATATTGCCTATAACTCAATTTCATGTAGCTTGAGTTACAAAACACCACTATAGGTCCTTAAAACGTCACTATAGACTCCTTAAAATGCCACTATAAGACTCCTAATTTTTTTTTTTAACTCGATTTTTAGAAAATCGAGTTATAAAATATGGGTATTTCCCTAATTAGTTTGAGAAATGAGGCAAAATGCCACTTTGTTTGCACGAAAAACGCATTTGCCCATTTTGGCCCACATTATTGTGTTAAAACTTAAAACCTGTACCTATGATGGTGTTGATAAACAATTTGTTTGTGATGTGTGTTGTTCCTTTGAATGCCAAACTCGGGGTTATAAATTATTAAATTCAACCTATATTTTTCATGTTCTAACTTTTTGGCACATTGAAAATTTTAGAATTCAAATTGGGTGCGAGAATAGTGAAAGGAAAGTCATTGTCAAAGTTTATTAACCCATTTTTTCAATTTCAGAACTGACAAAAAGGTAACCAAAGGAATTATAGATTTTGAGGGCTAATTTAATATTCGGTCAAGCAAAAACTTAATATTGGGCTAGAAAAATAGACATTATTGGGCATAAATAATGGACCGAAGCAAGTATTAATTCATTTTGTTTTGTTTTGTTTTTTTTTGTTTTGTTTTTTCATTTTCCTTTTTTTTTTTTATTATTATAAATTATTGGGCACGCTCGGCCTACAAATTACTATACTACAGCAGTTGGGCCTTTGGCCCATATTCTCTTTACTACATTGGTTGGACTTCTAGCCTACCATTGAACACATTCTAGCACTACTGTTGAAGCTAATCACTTTTCAGCAAAAAAAAAAAAATGAAAGAAAGATTATGTCACTTTGTGATTGTGAAAGACCTGCTCCTTCTTCAGTAAAGCAGCGGGAGGAAAGAACATATCCCAATTCTACATATTGCCTTCTTCGCTAGAGCTATGGAGAATAAAACAAAACACATGCATGTACTATCTTGTTCTTCGTTAAAAATGCTAGAGCAAAGTAACAAGACAACTGACTAACACAACAAAGCTCCGTGAAGATCTGTTAAGACCCACAAAAAATCATTGAGTGCTATTGTGTTAGGCTTTGAGACTTTAGAAACTAAATGTATTAGAATTTTAATGTGTAATGTGTTGGCAAACCATGATCAAAACTTAGAGTCTAAATTTAGGCTGCTCAAAGTGTATTTATTTGTAAAGTTAGAATCGAGTGAATTGCAAGATTTATTGGCTAAATCTGCAAGGCTCGGTCGATCAAACCTCGTGCAACTTAATTTTCTGCAGATTTTTTCCAACTCAGCTCAAGCCTGGTTTGACGTGTAGGATTTTATATTTTACTCCAAGTATAAAAGGAAAAACCCTAGCTATGTTTTAGAGATTGTTGATGTGTTGTGTGTTGAATCTCTTATGAGATCTAGAGGTGTTTACCTTTATACACACTTAGGGTTATCAAGAACAAGATTATGTCAAGAACTTGGTGATCGCTTCAGTTGCTGCATAAAGAATTTAAAGAAGATCTGAAACCTCTGAGTGGAGTCTCAAAGTCACAAGTGGGAGTACTTGTGCTTGCAATGGATCAAAGAAAGAAGTAGTCCGTGCACTCGGAGCTGTTACGTGGTCGTGGTAATAAGTTTTCTACTTAAGGTAGCAATAGGATGTTAGTGGTCTAAGTCTTATTTTACAAATTTCAATTCTTTCATAGTGGATCTATTTTACCTTGAGGATAGTTAGGTTAAATCCTTCCTAGGTTTTTTACCAATTTGGTTTTCTTGAGTTATCATATCGTGTGTTATTTATATTCCCGCATTACTTACATGATATGATTTGATTGTGTTAACCTAGATCTGAATAATTTATCTAAGTAATCATCTAGCTAAATAACTAGGTTAAACAACTTGTGTTTTAAGGGGTCTAAAAACGTACACATTGGAATCTTAAGGAACCTCATACGGTCATACTTTAAAGAAGGTGCTCAGACTGTCAGAAATCACACAACAGCTACTTCCCTAACCCTAACCAATTGTGGAATATGGTCGAAGCCCATATTTCACTGGTGATAGGGATAGTGGGGTTTGCGAGGTTGGGGGACGAGCTTTGGAAAATGGCTGGCATAGTACTCATGCACCTTGACGACGACACTAGAGTTGGAGATAAGGTTAAACAACTTGTGTTTTAAGGGGTCTAAAAACGTACACATTGGACTCTTAAGGAACCTCATATGGTCATACTTCAAAGAAGGTGCTCAGATTGTCAGAAATCACACAACAGCTGCTTCCCTAACCCTAACCAATTGTGGAATATGGTCGAAGCCCATATTTCACTGGTGATAGGGATAGTGGGGTTTGTGAGGTTGGGGGACAAGCTTTGGAAAATGGCTGGCATAGTACTCATGCACCTTGACGACGACACTAGAGTTGGAGATAAGGTTTCTGGCAACCTAGCTCCTCCCTTTCGCTCTAGTAGAACTTCTTCCTTTCATTTCCTTACTACCTTGATGATGATGTGTATGACATGTGAAATTCTTTAATTTAAGAACCTAAGCTAGCTACAGTAAGTACCTAATTAAGTTTTGCCCTTTAGTTAAAATAATATTTTAGAATTTTTTGAAATTGTGTTTCAAATTTTTCACATTTAGGTTAATCTTGATTTATCATTTTGACTGCTCTCTTTTATAGAGAGAATTAGGTTCAATTCTACCAAAAAATATCATCCGTTTGACATGATTTATGGTAAAAGTTTAACTATAAGTTTGATGGATTTGGAATAGAGAGTTCTTTAAAGTTTAATAGGAATTGCTATGGTTTTTGGCATGGAATTCTTTAAAGTTTACTTCTCCTCGGTACTACTTCAACTTTTTTTTTTTTTTATAATTATTTTTTTTATATAAGATAGAAATTCTACTCTAACCTAATCTAATGACCTGTTTGGAAGTTTAGACAAGGAGGAGAGTAAAGGGGAGGAGACTAGTGGGGAGGAGAGTAAAGGGGAATGGTTATCCTCTACCTTGTTTCGATGTTTTTAAAATTAGTAAGGAAGAAGGAAGTAATTAGCCATTCCTCTTGTTTGAATGTTTTAAAAATTAAGATGGAAATGAGAGGAAATGATTTAAATAGACAAATTTACCCCTATTTGAAAATGGACTTGCAACATTAGTCTACGATTAATTTGTTAGATTAAATAATTATGACTATAGCATGCAACATTTTTTTTCCTTGATGTGAATTAAATAATCAACATTGGTCTATGATTAAATATTTTTTCTGCTTTTTTATTATATTAAAAAAAAAAACATCCTTAATTGATAATAATTAAAATAAGAAAAAGAATGTTTGGTTTGTTTGTTTACTGAAAAAATCAACAAAATATTATTCTACGAGAAATTAATTAAAAAATTAATTAAAATTTTGGGGGAAAATTCAAAGAGAAGTTTGAACAAAGAGCTTCAACGACATTACAGTCAAACGCGTACCTGTATGGAGTTATTAACAACGAAGAAATAAAAAATTAGGTGAAAACTAAATTTGGAAGTGTATATTTAGACGAAATTTAAAAAAAAAAAAAATTCATATATGTGAAAAATTACCTCCTTATAGCAAGAGTTGTTAGATCGGAGTGAAACAAAGACCTTGGAAGTGAAAAATCAAACAAAATGCAATACAAAGTGGAAAAAGAAGGAGGTAGAGAAAAATTTTCCAGAGAAACAAACAAGAATCAGGAATACAGTGTGTTCAATTTTGTGAACAAAGGCACTGAGTGTGTGTGAGGACAAAAAATTTGTGGGTTATAGAGTTGAGAGAGCTTGAGAGATATTTGTGGGTTACATTTTTTATTTTTTATTTTTTATTTTTAACGTTACAAAACATTGTAATTTTGTTAATATAATAAAGGTAAATTAGGTAATTTATTTGGTCAATAATTTATGTACTCTACTCTCTCTCCAATTCTCTCCAATTTTGGGGGAATTAAAAATGAAGGGTTAAAGGTAGTTGAAACCCCTCCAAACCCCTCCCCCTCCTTCCTGAAAAAACTTTCAAACAAGGTAATTGAATTACTCTCCCCCCCTTTACTCTACTCCCCCTCCTTTTTTAAATATCCAAACAAACTATAAGTGTATATGTGTGTAAAACTCCTTCTTGGAGACTTGAACCTTGGCTCTTGCCTCCCACACTCCATAAGTATTTATACTTGTAGAGTAACCATCGCACCAAGGGTGTGCGATGATAGTACCTCTTCAACTTCTATTATACCGTTTATGTTTTATATTTTGCCAATCCATTTTTATGTCCTTAACTGTGTCAAAAACCAAAAACAATATAGGGAGAAAAGATTGCATAAATACGTATGAGAGAGAGAAATTTGTATACCTTTCTTTTTGGGTTTAGAGATAAGCATGAAATGTCATAAATAAGGGATAATAAATGAGATGCTGAACTCAGTATTGATGCGTCTTTTTTTAACCGTTGGATATACTTAAATCTAATGGTTTAAAAAATGTGTAACTCTAAGCAATGTTACATCACCCAATAACTTGTTATTAAATTAATATTATGAAAATCCAATCGTTGAATTACATGCTCTATATATTCTTAACATGCATGCCAATTTTCATGTGAATTAGATGCTATTTACCATGTGATACATAAACTCATCTTTTATGAATTATTTTAAACTACAAAAACTTGAATTTAAACAATTGATTGATAAAATTCGTACAATTGTTTCGTATGGCTGCCTAGTTTTCTTTTTTCTTTTTTCTTTTTTCTAGGAACAATTCTTGCTCTTGTTGGTGAAATTAATTTTAAGTTTTAACAAATCAAAGAAGTAGTCCTATTTTTTCCGAAGTTTATAAAAATGTGGGGGGTTTTGAATCCACATTTTCCTTTGTAAGCAAAATGAATTATGCTATTAAATTACAAAACTCTTAATTTCAAATTAACCTTAAAAAGAAAACTTCAAATTAGTCATATTAGAGCACTCACATCAATGGGTGTGCAATAGATTTTACAATTATTACCTAAAAATGACTCACATTAGTGAATGCAGAATTCTGTACGTTTACAAGTTTGCTATAAAAACTATGGAAATTTATGCTGATACTATTAATTTCGTATTTATTTTTTTACTCTTTTTTTTACATATCTCAAGAATGAATAAAGAGAGTGGAAGGTGGTTGTTATATATTGAAAGCTCAAATTTGTGTGAAAACACAAGAGTTTGTTTAGACCCCCAAAATAAAATTGCGACTAGATTGTTTTTACTCTAACTTAGACTAAGTGCGGAATAAGAGTAAACATATTCATCCATTATCAACAATATAAAGTAAAGCTTAAGAGTAGGGAAGAGAGATGCAAACACAAGATAACACTGAGACATGTTATCGAAGAGGAAACCGAAGAACTTGGTGAAAAACCTCTCTGCCGCCTTTCAAGCGGTAATCAATCCACTAGAGAATAAAGTTGGAGTACACGAATAATAAAAGACCCTCCAAGCCTAATTTACCCAATGTACTTAAGCCCTCCAAGCTCTTGCTACCAACTAGCTTCTTGGAACCTTGTCTTCTCTAGCTTTCCCGAATCCCGCAATTCAGCCTGATTGCATCCGCCAATGAATATCCGCCAATGAATGGCTCCTTCTAATGCTTCCCAGCAGCACCAAAACCTCACTTGAAACTTAGATTGGGTGTGGTAAGTGTTTGGGTTATCAACCTCTCAGGAATTTAGAGATGGAAAGGTAAGAGTAGAGGAAAACTACAAGGAAATGTGTAGATAATTGTGGGTTTAACAATCTCGAACTCTCAAGTGTATTTTCTAGGGTTTTCTCTCTGAAAAGCACTCCTTACAATATGTGGGTAATGAGGTTATATATAGTGTGAGTAAAGACTTGGTAAAGTAAAACATGATATTTTACCAAACAGAATGTTTTGCGAGTATTTTGCGGGAAAACTTTACCCACGAGATACTCACGAAATCCTCCTGGTTAGCATGACTCTTTGCCTTCCAGTCATGTACTCTACACGTGGCTATTTCATGGGTAAGCTTCTCATGAGACACTCGCAAAATCCACTTATTCATCTTTTTAAGCTTGAGTCTTCACACTCTCTCACACTTATCCTGTACAATAAAAACCACATTAATACAGGGAAAATATGATTGAAGAAATTACAATCAAATTTGGCACGGAATTAAAGCCAACATAAAATAGTTGTAAATTACAACTTTACATATATGAAGAAAGAAAAAAAATTAAAGAAACCAAGAAAATTTAATTTTTTAATGAATTGTTGTGTAAAATAAATAATATTATATAAGGTATTTTGGAAATGACAAAGTTTAGTTACAAAATTAGTTGTAACCTAAAACTACAATCTTACTCAATAAAATAAATATTACTACATATTTTGAAATCTAACCGTTGAATTGTATGTTCTTTATGCTCTTAATACATTAGTCAAATTTTGTGTCAATCGGATATTATTTACTACAACCTTATACTTTATGCATAATTTAAACTACAAAAACTTGTAATATAAACATTTTATTGATGATATAGCTATTAATCTTTAATTTTATAAAATTTTTGCAAGTATAGAGGAATTATAAAGAAGATATAATCTAATGGTGAATTTATCAAAATTCACTTCCAATAAAAAGATATTGAGTAAGGTTGTAGTTTTAGGTTATAACCAATTTTATAGTTAAACTTTGTTCTTTTGAAAATTGAGTATATAAAATAAATAAATAAATAAATAAAACTTGGTTTTATAGTAAATCGACAAAAGAAATTTGCAATCTTAGTTGGAAAAAGGTTTTGTGGAGTAAATATATTAATGAGAATAAACAGATGCAAGGTTAGGATTTTTTTTTTTTTTTTTTTAAATACAAGGTAAAAAAATATACACTAGTCTAATCTAAGTGTATATGTGTGTGAAGCTCCCTCTTGAAAACTTGAACCCTGGCCTTTACCCTCCACATCCCACAAGCACTTATACGTATGAAGTAGTTTCTCTTCGCTAGTGAAAGGAGGCTCCTCTCCATCTTCTCCTAGGTCATAGAATAGCCGTCCCTTCTCGCAAAGGTGTGTTTGTACCTTGAGGTAACAAGTTTACCTTCAAGGTTTTGTGGTTTTTCCTTTCTTTCGGGGTGGGGAAACACCTTTTTTTGTTCTTTGGTTTTTCTTTTAAGTTTTTTTCTAGTTTCAGATTAATGGAGGAGTTAGTAAAATCTTGGAGTTGTCTTACCCTCTCAAACGTGGAAGGTTCTCATGTTAGCATTATAGAGGAAGAAGCAATTTCAGATTTCGTCCTTGCTGTAAAGTTTCTTACTAAGAGGGCCTTGAACGTGGAGGCTATTGCCAAAACTTTCACACGTATATGGAGAATGAAAAACGGATTTCAGGTGACTAAAGAGAGTAATCATGTGGTGCTCTTTACTTTTGATAACCAAAATGACATGGAGCAAGTCCTTAATATAGAACCATGGAGCTTTGATAACCACCTTATGGTTTTACATCGTATGATAAAGAGGTTGACGTTTTGGATATTGATTTTAATATGGTCACTTTTGGATTCAGGTACACAATTTACCTGTCCGCTTTCGAACAAGGGCTGTAGCTAAAAAATTTATGGTGCTGCTGGTTTGGTGGACAAGAACACGAAGGAGAGGGAAATTATAGGCGATGGTTTTATTCGTGTATGGGTTAAGGTGGGCATTTCAAAACCTTTGTGTGGAGGCCAAGTGCTTTATTTGGAGAATGGTAAGGAACTTTGGGTCACTTTCAAATATGAGCAGCTGCCAAACTTGTGTGATTGGTGCGGTAGCCTCATACATGACAACCGAGACTGTGAGTTGTGGATTGAGAGTGGTGGCACGCTACTATCTGAGGCTCAACAATATGGTTCATGGATCAGAGCAGCACCTTTCATGTGATAAAAAAGAAACTTAGTTTCTGTTCCTGGTTTTTATAAAACTAAATCCGCTGGTCCAACTACAACGTCCACCCTAAAGCCGCTTGCAAAATCGCTGGTGGTGATCCTAAGAGGGTCCGGCACCGAAGATTATCAGATCAAGTCAGGGTAATGAGACACCAAATCAGGAAGGAATTAAATTCCCTGATTTCCAAGAGGCAAATCCGTTGGACTCAAGTCCTTTCCATATGGATCAAAATGTTTTGGGGGAAGTTAATGCTATTAATATGGATCAGAACAGGGGAAGTTTATCTACTGAGCTGTTTGAAGAGAAATTTAAGGACATTAATCGGTATTTGAGGAGATTTGATGCGGCAACAGAATTTCATTCAGAATCAAACTCTCCCATGGGTAAGGAAAATAATTTGGAATCAATAACAATTAATAAGATTTTTCTGAAGTCCACTCAATCACGTGCAATATCACATGGCTATCCCCGTGTACCATTATTGTTCTACCTGATACTTCAAACATTAGCACAGGGATTCAAGCTGCTTGGAAACGTCAGGCTAGGTCCATTGCAGGCACGGATGTCATTATGGCAGATGCTGTGGGTTTAAAAAGGTGTGCTCATCCTACTGGGGGTCAGCCGGAGTTACAAAAAAGAAGAAAATTGTTTCTCGAGTTGGCAAAGGTGACAATGTGATATTGGCAAAGGCTGGTTCCCAGCCTTGCTAGAACTAATAAGTCTTTTATGTGGGAACTATCGGGGGCTTGGGAACCAATGTATAGAAAATCAGCTTGCAGAATTAGTGTGGGCAAAAGATCCATTCGTTGTGTTTTAGCTGAGACATGGACGGATGAAACTAGGCTAATTTTAATTCAAGATTGTTTGAAGTTTAAGCATAGATTTATTGCAACTAGGAGAAACAAATTAGGGGGTTTGGTGATGTACTAGAAAGAGGAGTTTGATTTAACAATAGATACTTTTTCGAAGAACCATATTGATGCCACAATTTGCAAAAACAAGGAAAGGGAGTGGAGATTCATAGGGTTTTATGGAGAACCGGATACACAACTCAGACATGAAGCTTGGGCATGGTTGAGAAATTTGAGAACACGAAGTCAAGCACCTTGGTTATGCGCAGGAGATTTTAATGAAGATACAAAGGAATCGGAGAAATTAGGTGGAAGAACCCGACCTCATAATCAGATGCAAGCATTTAGAGATATCTTGGATGAATGTGGATTTATGGATCTTGGTTTTGTGGGATCAAAGTTCACTTGGCATAAGCATTTTGATAAATTTACAGTATGGAAGAGATGGATAGGGCAGTGGCAACCAATGAGTGGTTTTCTTTGTTTCCGGATACACCAGTTCATCATATTGATGTTACTACTTCGGACCATAAGCCTTTGTTAATTAATTCGGATGGGATGGAATGCAAGCAATAGAGGCTTTTCGGTTTGAGTAGATGTGGATGAGTGAATTGGGTGTGGGGCAACAATTGAAGCGGTATGGCAGCAGGTAGGGGCTGATCTAAGAGGTGAGAAAGTGATAAAAAAAAAAAAAAAAAATTGCCAGGTGTGGAAAAGTTTGACCAAATGGGGCTAGACATGCTTCCGAAATGTGAGAAGAGAGCTAGAACAAAAGAGAAAAAAAATTTGCCCAGGCCAAGAGGCTAGCATGCAGTGGGGATCGATGGCTTTGATGAAAAAGTTAGAGAAAGAAAGAAATAAACTCCTCAATAAAGAAGCACAGATATG
>NW_027070213.1:0-18410 GCF_002906115.3 Quercus suber
CACGCGATTTTCTCCACCCAAAAAGGTGGTAGGGCAAGGATGGAATTTGCTCACATTGCTCAGCCTAGTATATGTATACATCCAACCTACTCCCCTGCTTCGAGTGGAACTTTATCCTTGATCCGACCTTACCTCATCCCGTTGTCATTAGGAGGTTCAACCTAAGAGCTTGGGCCTATGCTGGCCAAGAGCACAAATATGTCCAGAAGCCTAGACCCAAGACGAGTTCTTCAGGCCTAAACTCATATTTTGGCGTTCAAGCGCCATATCAACCCCTTCCAATGTTTATGATTGTTAGCCATTAAGAAACACTTAATTTGTGGTTAAAAACTGGTGAGAATTGTTTCACTCTTAAATACATGTTTAACAATATTTTGCTCCATTTCTCCTTTTACTAAAAATAAACTTGTCCTTCCATTTCTTATCTCAACTCTATAAAGTTACTTGGATTCCCCAGTCTTAGTTGTTTAGTGATATACCGCTGTTTTCTTCTATTGCTATGATGAGCCATCAAACCGAGCAGTGACTTGTTACAATCAATGGGACAAAGTGTGTACTCCAATTTATTTGATGACCATTAACTTGTAGTGGTTTTCATAAACAAATAGAACCTTATAGACAGGTTTCGACAGATGTATATTTCTGATATCATCTAGACGTTTTCAGTGAATATTAATGTTAAGTGAAGGTACTAGGCAGCTTCATTTATAGCAAAGAAAAAAAAGGAGGTTGAGAGTGAGACAAGCAATAGGCAAGAATTGCTAATGGCGGGCCATTATAAGGACAAAGTCTGGTGTAATTTTAAAGTGATGGGACTAATCAGCTATGAGGACCACTGCAATTCATAAAAAAAAAAGGGTTATGGTGACGTAGCTGCTAATGTCTAATGGCAAGAAATTCTTTATATCACTCAGAGCATTGTAACTAAATAACTATATAATTATTTTAGTTATATTAAAATACAAAAATTCATACTATAATAACGGAGTTAAAGGTAAAATTTTTATCTTCATTGTTATAGTGCACAACTATATATGGCTGTGCATTGTAGCTAAAAGATAAATAAATAAAAAATTTATTTTACGTTCAAACTACTTTTTTTATATTCTTTCTGCATTTCATTCTTCTTTCTCCGTGTCTCTCTTCTCACTACCTCTCTATCTCTTTTTTCTTCCTCCACAGACCCTTCTTTCTTCCTCCATAGACCAATCTGCACGAGCCTAGCCGACACAGAACCCTCTCTCCCCACTTTTCCTCTCTCACTTCTCAACCCCGTTTCGTCCTTTTCACACACACTCTCTCTCTCTTTTATTGTCATTTCTGATATGTTTCGTTTTCACTCTCTTTTCGTTTTTGGCTCCAATCAGATCCCACATTACTCGACCCACCTCAAATTGAAGCATTTCGTTTCGCTTTGCACTCATCATCACTGTCTATGGTCATTGATCGATGATATATATGCAGTGGAATTTTCGGTAGCATTTTTATTTGTTTCGAGTGATTGAGTTGAGATGAATCCACTGTGCTGCATTGCTCTGGTTTTGATCGAGAAGGACCGAGCCATGCCGTTGGCGAAGAAGTCGGGCAGTGAGTATCAGTTAGGGTTCGATTCATCGGTGAAGACCGTGAAACCTTGCCCCTCGGCATAGGTCTCGTCGGCCGGTACCGAATCAGACAGAGTATCAGGCATGGGTTTTGGTTTGGCTGTGTTGATTTTTCTGGGTTTTTTTTTTGTTCTTCTTCACTGGTTTTGATGGGCACAGTGGGGTTGTGGTTGTGCAATGATTTTTATGGGTTTGATGGTGGTTGTGGTTAGGCCTGTCCACGGGTCAGTCCGGGTTGGGTTTTTGCCCAACCCAGAACTGACCCGACCAGACTAGATCGGATATTCAGAAGTTCAACCCACCGTCGACCAGCGTGGTTGATTAGATCGGGCTGATCCAACCTTTAATGGACAGCGGTCGGTTTGGTTAGAGACCAAGATCGAAAAATCGGCCAAGTCAATGGCAAAATCGGCAAAATTTCGGTGATATTTTCGCTGAAATATTGTTGGAAATTCGCCAGATTTGACGAAATCTCACCAGATTCGGCGAGATCTCGCCAAATCTAGTGAGATCTTGCCAAATCCAGTGGAGATTTCAAGGATCTAGTTGAGATCTCGCCTGAAATGGCAGAGATCTCGCCAGATCTAAAAAAATTCACCGAAAAATGCTCCTTAATGCTGATTCGGTCGAGTTTCTTCGGGTTTGGGGGAGAAAACTTGCCAACCGACTCGCCGTTTACAGGTTCTGGAGGCAGAGACCCGCTGCCGACCGTCACCGGCATTGGTTCGGCTGGTTCTCTGGCCGGATCGGATGGTTATTGCGGGTGGGTCGAGTACCGATTTTCCGTGGACAGCCCTAGTTGTGGTGGTGTGTTGGTGGTTGAATGAAATATTATTTTATTGTAGTATTTATATTATTTTATTGTGTAATAAGCTAAAATAGCTCTATTGTTGTAGAATGTGAGAATGTAAAATAGATAAAGTGACTTTTTGTGTAACTAAAAAGCTAAAAATTTAGCTCACTGTTGTGGATGCTCTCAGCTCAGAATAAGGACTATATATCCCTTTGTAAGACAAAAGTACTACTGTGTTCACAAATTTGAAATTTCAGCCCAAAAAAAGATTAAAAATAGTTCATAAATGGTTACACTCATATTCACGTTGAATTTTATAACATGTAGTTTAGTATTTTTAGGACCATATTATTTACCACAGATTAATAATAGGTCTAGTTAGTGGGTGCCTTTTGGACATCCTTTAATAGTATATGTAACTGTAATTTATGAACCATTACTTTCACATCGATTTACCACTTACCGTTGCACAAGTCGGTGATAAAAATTATGGCACAAAAACCATGTCCACATAGAGATAGACTTTATGTCCCTTAGACTATTAGGCCTCAACCAACAATGTTCATGAATTAAATTGAAAGTTTCAAAAGTTATTTTTAATCTCAACCATTGGAAAAAAAAAAAAATTAACCTTCAACTTTGATGGAAGTTCGAAAGTAAAAATTGAGCTTGTGAAGAATAAAGATTAAATGACAAATTTTAGCTACAAAATTGGTTGTAATATAAAATTACAACCTTATTCAATAAAATAAGCATTACTACATATTTTGGAAATCTAACCGTTGAATTATATGTTCTTTACACTCTTAATATATATGTCAACTTTTGTGTCAATCAGATGTCATTTACTATATAATCTATAACCTTATATTTTATGCATAATTTTAAACTATAAAAACTTGCAATTTAAACAATTTATTGATGACATAGCTATTGATCCTTAATTATCTAGAAATTTTGTATGAGGTTATATGAAAAATATGTAAATCAACAATAAATTTGTCAAAATTTAAATTCAATAAAAAAATATTAAGTAAAGTAATAAACTAATGTTACAACTAATTTTATAACTAAACTTTTAATTATTTTTTAAGAGCAATAATTAGAGTTTGACTCTGGCATTGTCCTTCGATATATGCCTTCTTGCAAATGAAAAGGCTACGTGACATCACATGAGCACACTTTTTTACGCTTCAACCTTGGCAATAGTCCTTTTCTGTTCTCATTATAGTGTTGTATAGTGTATACTTGCGTTCAGACAAAAAAATACTTGTACTCAGACAAAAAATTGAACGCTCGAGGGATAGGTTGGGGTTGTAACTTTTTTTCTTTTTTTCTTTCTTTTTTTTTTTTTTTTTTTTTTTTTTTATGGCCGTTGTAACTTGTAAGTTGCAACAACTATCAGCTATGGTTTTTATGGAACCATAGCAGTAAAAATAAAAAATCTTTAGAATTATTATTCGACCTATAATTGTCCAAAAATGATAGTTTTCTGACTTTCTCTATGAGATTTGTGATTATGATGACAAATATAATGAAATACATATTTTGTTGTTTTGGAATGGGCCTCCTAACAATTCTCATACAAGGTTAATTGTGAAAATTGTTATGGGTTTTAGAAGATCCACAAACAAATATTAAAGATTTACATACTGTGGCCATTGGCTACGCCCACGGTGATGATGAGAAGAAATTTTACTAAAAAACTCACACCATGGCATCATATATAAAAGGCTAAATATTCACCTTAAAAGAATATCTTTCCATTTCCCGAGAATTCATAGATTATTTGGTTGTAGACTTGTAGTTAATATTTGACATGACTCGCGAACATGTCACGATTTTTTTATAAGTTAGTGTTTAGTTAAATGGGTTTGTGTTATAATGAGTTGACCCACTTTGACGTGATTAAGAAATGGATTAATCTCATGTTGACTTACTTAACACTGAAATGACCCGGTTTATTATTGATTTCAAGATAGGTTGACAAGACACATTAATCCATATAAATAATGTTATTTTTATTCAACATAAATTTTAATTTTAATATAAAATTGAGTTATTAAAAGAATAAATTCTTCATTAAAACTCTAAGGTACTAATCTTTTACCCAAAACAAAGAGAAAAAAACTCTCATTTTATATTATTTTTACTTAGATTGTGTATTTTAAAATTTGGACAAATTCATTAATTGGGTTGAAATAAAACTAAGTAAATTAGATTTTAAACTCTATAGTTTAGGGGATGTAACAAATAAACCCTATAGTTTTGAAAGTAACAAATTAAACCCTAAAGTTTTCAAAAAGTAACAGATTCAACTCTGCATTGGTTTGGAGTTTTTTAATTGGCTGAAGTTTTAATTTGCTATTTTGAAACTTCGTGGCTTTAATTTGTTACGACCCTAAACTATAGGGTTTAAAATAAAATATAATTTTCCCGATTTTTTTTTTAAGGAACTTTAGATTGTATACTATTAGACTTTAATTGATGCTTTATTTTAAAAAAAGTACTTAAATTGATGTTACTATGAATTAGAATTTCGGGTTTAGATTTTATTTGTTTATAATTATTACAATTTATATGCTCACAAAAAATAAAAATATGTTAATTGTAGGGACACAAATTTATCCCCTGCTTTGGGGAGGTTATCTCAAATCTCTACAACACATAGTCAACACACTTAAACTATTAACAAGGAATATATACTCCACAAATGAGAAACACAAACAATGGATTTCTATCACCAATTCTGGTGTGATTACAATTACAAGTGTTAAACTCAGAAATATACTTTTCCTGTGGTGACACCTTAGTGCTATTGTTCTCTCTTTCTATTTCTCTCTCTAGAAGATTTTTTCTTATCCTTACTTTACCCCCCCCCCCCCTCGCCCCTTTTATAGCTTCAATCCTTGCTCTTATCACTATAGCTATCCCATTGCTCATTAGAATTTAGGGATATTTTTCTTCACTTTATTGGATTTTTCTCCTCCTTTATCCTAGAACTCTGNAAAAGAAAAGCAAGCGGGGAGCTTGTAGCTGATTGAGGAATTCAAGAAAGAAGTAGTCCGTGGATTCGGAGCCTGCGCGTGGTCGTGTCAGGAAGTTCTACTGGTGGTTAGCATTAGGAAGTCGAGCGGGGAGCTTGTAGTCCTTTTGTACGAACTTCAATTCTTTCATAGTGAATTCAGGTTAGCCTTGAGGATCGGTGGGTCAAATCCTCCCCAGGTTTTTACCGTGTGGTTTCCTGGGTGATTATATCTTGTGTTATTTATTTTCCGCTGCTTTATATTCTTGATATGATTGTTTGGATTGTTTTAACCTAGAATTGTTTAATTTGACTAAGTAACAACTTGGCTAATTAATCTAGGCTACGCAATCTGGTTGTTTAAGGGGTCTAAATTTCCAACAAAAGCTGCTACACGTTCTTTGTAATTCTCAGCCTCAATAGCAAGGATGGCAACCTTGTTCTTGAGCATCTCATTCTCAGCAAAGAGGGATTTAATCATAGGCTCAACTGTGGCCACCTTCTTCTCAAAATCCAGAAGCTTCCCGAAGACGAACAAAGACTCCCCTAAAGCCTACATATAAAAAATCTCTCTAAGCAAAAGCCAATAAAAAAGAAAAAAAGAAAAACGAAAAAAGCAATCTACATTATCAAAATATACTTGCACAAGCTTCTAAATATGAGATGACATCACTTCACTAGACGACTTCCCCATCAAAGGACTGAGGTCGTCCACAGAGAGCGCCTCGTGGGCCTTTAGGGTAGCAGCGTCGGCATCGTCCTAGAAAGTTGGGAGAAAAGACTTGCCAATAACCTTCTTCTTTTTCTTGGTCTCCTCCCCAGCGAAAGCAATAACCTCCAGAGACAAAGTAGGGGAAGCAGGACGCTTAGCAGGTGAATGGGTAGAGAAAGGAGTCACTACAGGATCATCCTGGAAACATCGCCTACCTTCGAACGTTTTTATGAAAGGAAGCCACTAACGAGGCCACCTTTTGCCTTCTTCTCCTGAGTTTCAGCCTACTTTTGTTTACTAAATCTGGTCGTCATTCCTGAAAGGAAGGAAAAAGTATAAATAAATTATAAAAAAAAAAAAAAAAAAAGAAGAGAAGATGGAACACTCACTCTTTTTCACAACTTCAAGATTTTTTTGGACCTTACTAGATTGTTCTAGACCTAGAAAATGAAGGAATAGCGATTAGGGAGAGATGAGCTCATCAAAATATTTGATAGTCTCTAAGTATTCTTTCACCTTCTCAACCTGACGGTGATATCTTTTCTTCAGATAAGGGTTTTGAGGAACTGCAAAAAACAAGTGTGTCACATACCATCGTCACTAACAAAGAGTAAAAAAATAATAGAAAGACGAGAAAGACGCACTAGACACAGGGGTTCCCTAACTACGAAAAATCTTGGGGGCTTCGTCCAGGTCCTCATAGTGGACGAACTCCCAACCATTGGCAGAGAGAAAAAAGAAGTTTGGTTTCCAATTTTGGAGAGACGATGGATAGTCAAGAATTAACCTAGAAGCTCTATTCGCGGCTTAATTCATAGTAATCGGGGTCTTTGGAATTTCTCAAACGATAAATATGAAGGAATTCATCTTTCTTGATGACATCCCCATCATTAACAGACATCCACACCACCATACAAGAAATGAAGATCTGCCAAGAGTTAGGCACTAACTATGTCGAAGCAAGATGCAAGTATGTAAAAAGTTCCCTAATGAAAGGGTGAATGGGAAGATGAAGACCGCTAGTAAAATCTGCCTCGTAAAAACAGACTTCATTAGCATAAGAGTGACAGGCCCTATCCTCGTCACTCGAAATCCTAATTCTAATCGAATCAGGAAATTGAAACCTATCCCTAATTCACTTCTCATCTTTTCCTGAGAGGGCGCATGGGATGTTCCAAGCTTTATAAGGAGTGGAAGGGGAAGTAACCTCAGGAAACACATGATCATTAGACAAGGATAACCTTGTCTCCAACTTATTAGATGTAACCTCCCCAAACATTTTCAGTAACCTGGCTACCTTAGCTAAACAAGAAACCAGAGGAAATAAAGAAGAAAGGACAAACCTATACGGATAGTCCTCCCCTACGAAGAAACTAACCCACTTGAGGCACTCTCCCTCCATAACCTCAAGTAAACAACCTAAGCAAGCAAAAAGAAAAGCTACTGAGGGACAATTGACCCTAACAGAAGAATAATCTACCATGGAAGAACAGAAAAAGAGAGGAGCACGAAGAACTTACCAGGAAACGTAGAACTGAAAAAGAAAGCTTGAAGAAGAGACAAACCCTAAAATGCCAACTGAACAAGGAAGGAGAACGAAGAAAAAGGAACAAGAGGGAAAAATGTGAGATAAATGGCCAAAATGTGTGTGGGAAAATCGAGAAAAATTTGCACGTCGAACACATCCTGACCGTACACGTGGCACTCAACGAATCAAACATCAACTCGTCATAAATGCGCCGTACACGGAATACAAAGTGTTAGACAACTATGTTTTTATCTTGTCTAGATAGACGAGAATTCAAACAAGGGGGTAACTGATGATTTAGAAATTTACAATCGTCATTAAGTTGAAATCATCATTAACCCACAGAAGATGTCGTGCAATTGTTATGCTCATTGATGACAAAGCGTAACAGACGGAGTAACGGTCACAGTGTAAGCTGTGAACTTCAAACAAAAATTTTGTAATGCACTAGCCGTTGAGCATAAATACAGCAATTCATTACCCATTAATGAGGCACACAACTATAAAAGAGAAGGCAACAAAAGTTAAAGGTACACACAAATACTCTACGAAAATCACTTTCCAGTCTGTTTCTCTCTAAAATCCTTCTCCCATACTGACTTAATCATCAGAGGTGGTTTGACTAATGCCACACCGGCGTGTTACTCTTCCACCCAGTTCATTTTGTAGGTTTTCTCCAACAGAGATGACCCTAATCACAGCTTCATCCATCCACTATGATGAGGAGCTCAACTATTGATTTTTGCATCATCAGTAGCTAAACTCTGTCCTTTATATATTTATGTATTATTTCAAGTCTTTGTTCTCTTATTTTTATTAAAAAGAAGATAAAAATTAAAAAAGAATATGTTTTAAATTTTTTTTTTTAATTTTTTAATTTTTGCAACAAACAAAAATACAGGTAAATTCAATTTATGAAAGATCGAATAACTGTTATTAAAGCCTATTTAGGCTTAACTTGTTTCTACTCTAAACCCAACTGGATCAAACCTGAACCTGGTTGACCCAAACCATTTACCAGGTTTAACTCTATCCATTGATTGTAGATAGGGTGGCCCCATCATTAATGTATCCTTTATACAGGTTACCCACCCATCTAATAACTACTATGAGAACATCATCAAAATTGTTTGGAAGCTTTGATATCAACAAGTGGAAAAGTAATCACACAAGTTAGAGGTAGATGCTTGGAAAGAAAATATCCCAATCCCATCCATAATATTACCCCACTTTGTTAGGACATATGTGTTTTCACTTGTTAAGAACATATGTCACTTATTTATGTAAATTGGCTAATCCTTTGACAAAACGCACTCTACTTGTAATTGGGTAGTTCTAGGTGTTTTTAATACTTCAAGAAACAAGGTTTCAAGGTCAAGTGTTGAAGTCATCAAGTTTGTCCAAGAAAAAGCAAGCTGAAGTGAAAATTCATTAAATCTCGACACCTGCTCGATAGCTACCTCGACACCTGCTATCTGTCGAGATTTATAATTTCAGATTTTCTGATTTGATTTTCTTGGGATCTGTGAATATGCTTTTGGGCCTTCTTTTCTTCTAACCCTAAACATATAAAAGGATTGTTTTAAGAGCCGTCAAATTGTACGCAAGTTGCAAAAGCATTGAGCAATCTCTGTTCAAGCAAATTGTGATCAAAAGACGAAGTTCTTGACCTAGTTCATCTTCTCTAAAGAAGTTGCTGTGTATTTGCACCAAAGGGTTTTGTGACCAAGCATCTTCCTGATCTTCATCATATAGGATGAACTGAAGAACTTTGCAGCCAACCTCTCCTTCTAAGTTGGTGTTTTGAAGTCGCGTACTGGGATCCGCGCATTGGTTAGTCACGTACTTGGGAGCCGTGCATCAAAGGTGGGAATTGTCGCTACAGATCAAGTCCAATTGGGTATTGGGGTAAGGGTTCAACTATAGGTTGGTAAGGTACTTGGGATTCCTTTACTTGTAATCGCTTGATTTGATAATAGTGGAGTTTCGGGAGTGGTGACCTGAAAATCACCCGGTGGGGTTTTTGCCATAAGAGTTTTCCCCATTCGTAAACAAATCACCGTGTTATTTAATTTCTGTTGCATATTTAGTTTTTGGTGATTTGTTTGTGCTTCCACGCAATTGCATGATTAATTGATTAATTAATAACTTGGCTAATTAATTAATTGGTATAATCACAAGGGGTCATTCAGTTTGTGGGCTATTAAGTGGTATCAGAGCAGGCACACTCTGATTAGTTTTTAATCTTTGCTGTGTTGATCCATTGACCCCTGTTGTCATGGCTATAACCGACTTGAAGAGATCCTTGTTTTCAAATACATCTTGTTTTTCTAATCACTATTTGTTTGAGTGTCTCAGAAAATACAAGTTTAAAAGTTATTTGAATTCTTTTATAATGACTATTGGAAAGGATCTCAATTTGGCTAAGAAGAAACTAGACTGTTTTGGAATGAAAATGTGCAAAGGAGTTCGTCTGAGAAGAGTAAAAGTTAAAGGTTTAACTCATCAAAGGCAGTTGAGTGAAAAAACCATTCCCTCTGATTTGTCATGCAAGCATGAAGTGTGTTTCATGATGAAGTCTGCATTCAAAGTAATGGATACATGTCTATGGTATCTTGACAGTGGTTGCTCAAGACACATGACTGGAGACCGATCTCTCATCAAGATCTTTGAGCCTAAGAAAGGTGATAATGTGACTTTTGGTGATGGAAGCAAGTCACAGATTAAAGGGAAATGAATCATATCTCTATCAAGACTGCTAGACATTGCAAATGTTCTTTATGTAGAAGGTCTAAGGGTGAACCTATTGAGCATAAGTCAGATATGTGATCAAGACTTCATGATGCTATTCTCAAAGGAAAAGTGTCTTGTCATGGATGAGTCTGGAAAGAAGCTTATTAGTGGGGTTCGCACTCTGGACAACTGTTATGGATTGGTTCCTGATGCCAATATAGCGTGCAATAGCATTCGTTTGCCTAATGAAGATCTATGGCATCAACGAATGGGACATGCTAGTTACAAGCACCTATCCATTGTATCTAAGCATGAATCAGTCTTGGGGATACCAAAGCTTAGTAGAATGAGCAATGTGGTGTGTGGACCATGTCAGCTTGGGAAACAGACGAAAGCTAAGCATCCGGGCACTCAGACATCAACTACCTCCAAACCATTGGAGCTTTTGCATTTAGATCTTATAGGTCCAACCAGAACCGAGTCTCTTGGTGGTAAGAGATACATCATGGTTCTGGTAGACGACTTCACTAGATACACTTGGGTCATCTTACTCCGATCCAAGTCTGATGCTCCTGAGCACATTGAGGCTTTGTGCACAAGACTGCAAAATGAAAAGAGCTTAAAGATTGATCGAATTCGAAGTGACCATGGTAAAGAATTCGAGAACTCATACATGGAGTCTTTCTGCATAAGATCAGGTATATCTCAAGAATTCTCTGCTCCTATTACGCCTCAGCAGAATGGTGTGGTAGAAAGAAAGAATAGGGTTATTCAAGAGATGGCCAGAGCCATGTTGCATAACAAAGATATGGCTCGAAACTTATGGGGAGAAGCCATAAACACTGTATGTCATATGGTTAATAGGGTGTACTTCAAACCCGGTACCAAAAAGACTTCCTATGAGTTATGGAAAGGAAGAAAGCCAAATGTGAAGTATTTCAGGATATTTGGAAGTACTTGCTTCATTCTTAAGGATAGAGAGAATGTGGGAAAGTTTGACTCTCGAAGCGATGAAGGCATATTTTTGGGATACTCGTCTACAAGCAAGGCTTATCGGGTATACAATAAGAGAACTCTGAAGGTAATGGAAACAGTAAATGTCGTCATTAATGATCTTTAGATTCCAGTTCTGAGAAAGGCATTGAGGAACTCTTTAAAGAAATTCTTCCTTCTGAGCCTAGGGAAGTTCAAGATATTGTTGAACCAGAACTTGTGTCCCCAAGTACTCCTAGTATTGTGGAAGACTCTGCAGATGCTCCTACTTCACTAGATTCTGAGTCTCATGAAGAAAAAGGACCCTCCTCTAGAATCAAATTAAATCATCCTCCTGAAGTTATTGTGGGAAACATGAATGAACTCACATTAAGGAAACGTACAGTTGATAAATGTGTTGCTAACTTTGTGTCTTATTCTTGCTATTTGTCATAGGTTGAACCCAAGAAAGTTTAGGAAGCATTACAAGATGAAAGTTGGGTCGAAGCAATGCATGATGAACTACTTCAGTTCCAGAGAATGATGTTTGGACTCTAGTACCTAGACTAGAAGGTGAGCACATCATCGGTACAAAGTGGATATTTCGCAACAAGACTGATGAAGAAGGCAATGTGATTCGTAACAAAGCTCGGTTTGTGGCTTAAGGATACTCGCAAATGGAAGGAGTAGACTATGATGAAACATTTGCCCCAGTTGCCCGAATGGAGTCAATCAGAATTCTGCTTGCCCTAGCATGTCAGCTGAATTTCAAACTCTATCAGATAGATGTAAAGACTGCCTTCTTGAATAGGTTACTCAAAGAGGATGTCTATGTGGCTCAACCAAAAGGATTCATTGATCCACACTTTCCGGATCATGTGCTGTACCTTAAAAAGGCACTTTATGGGTTGAAGCAAACTCCTAGAGCCTGGTATGATAGACTCACACAATATCTGGTGTTATGTAGGTTCACAAAAGGAAAGACTGAGCAAACTCTCTTCATCAAAAAGGAAGATGGTGAGTTGATGGTTGCTCAAGTCTATGTTGATGATATCATCTTTGGGTCGACTAAGGATGAACTTGCTCATGGCTTCTCAAAACTCATGCAAGCCAAGTTCGAGATGAGTATGATTGGAGAGTTGACTCACTTCCTAGGATTGCAGATTCGCCAACAAGATTCAGGTATATTCCTTTCCCAATCTAAATATGCTAAGAATTTTGTGAAAAATTTTGGTTTGGAATCTGCTAGTTTTGTTAGAACCCTTATGAGCCCAAATGTTAAACTCACTGTAGACTTGTTAGGTAAGAGTGTTGACCCCTCTCTTTATAGAAGCATGATAGGTAGTCTTCTTTACCTTACTGCTAGTAGACTTGACATTAGTTACAGTGTTGGAGTGTGTGCTAGATATCAGGCTAATCCCAAAGAATCCCACATGACTGCTTTAAAAAGAATTATTAAGTATGTCAAAACCACTGCTGAGTTCGGTGTGTGGTATAGCAAGGACACTAATGGTGTCTTATTTGGGTACTCTGATGCTGATTGGGCTGAAAATGCTGATGATAGAAAGAGTGCTTCGGGTGGTTGTTTTTATGTGGGTAACAATCTTATCTCTTGGATGAGCAAAAAGTAGAACTCCATCTCTTTATCCATTGCAGAAGCTGAATACATCGCTGCCGGTAGCTGCTGCACGCAACTCCTCTGGATGCAAAAACTCCTTCATGATTATGGTATTTGTCAAGAGCATCTCACTATTTACTGTGACAATACCAATGCCATAAATATCTCTAAGAACCCGGTTCAGCATTCTCGAACCAAACACATAGAGATTCGACATTACTTCATTAGGGAGCTTGTTGAAGATGGTACTCTCACTCTTGAGTTTATCCACACTGATGATCAGAAGGCTGACTTGTTCACCAAACCTCTTGACAGCAAACGTTTTGAATTCCTTCGTCAAAATATTGGTGTCATTTCCATGGATTGATCTCCTTCTCTTGTCCCTCTTCCTCATGCATTTGCTTCTAGTTTTATGCTTTGTTTTGTTTAACATGTTTTTGTGTGTTTACTTTCAGTTTTGTTTATTTTGTTTTTAATATAAAAATAAAAAAAAAAATTGAAAAATCAGAAAAATACAAAAACAGTTTGTTTTATGTACTTTGGTACTTGTGTACCTTGGATGGCCATTGAAACAAAGTTTCTAAACTTTGTATCTTTTGTAGCTTAGATGAGCATCTCTATGCACAACTAAGCAAGTGAGCTTTATGGCTCTTGTTTGTGATGAGTAAGATTAAGTTATCTCTTAAAACTTAACACTCATATCACTCTTTTTGACGGGTAGGACTAGAAAATTCTAAGAGAAAGGCATAAATAACCATCTCACCACTGTTGCCCGCCAATCATAATATGACACCTGTATGCTTCGGCATAGCAAAAGTGCAGTGTTAAAGACATTCATATGCTTCGGTATAGCAAAAGTGCGATGTCAAATGCTTAACATCTTGGGTATTTCTTGTCTCTGTTTTATATGCCCATGTATGGTATGGTAAACTAAAAGAAAATATGCAAAGAAAATAAAAAGCAAAAAGATAAAAAATGCTTTAAATATGGTTGCAAGCATGTATTCTAGGAGATGTGGGAGTTATAGGATGTACCTCAAAGGTGATAGTCCCCATCAAATAGTTATGATTGTGTGTGAGTTAAAGTTATATTCTCATATCTCAGATCGTCATAACATGTATACACATATGCAATCTTGCGATGTTTTTCACACACAACACGCAATATTCTTTGCTACTTTTGATACATGTGCAGGTACAATGTGATTTGGCCATCACAAGTATTTACATGTGCTACTGCATGCTCACTAACTGTCTTGACTTGTTTTTGAAAAATAAAATTGGTTAGACTTGTTTAGTGTGTGTGTGTTTTTGAGGATCCATGTGCTTAAATTCTTGTTGAGAGATGATTTTGAGAGCTTTATATGTTGATTGGATCTATGGGTGAGGTGTATGTTGGATTGCATTCATGACTGTGTTTTTCTTTTCTCGAAAAACTGCTTTTTACTGTTGGCTCGACACCTCCTCGACACCTCCTCGATACCTGGTTATCTATCGAGCTTCTCAAGCCTTTTCTTATCGTAATCTCGACACCTGTCTCGACACCTGGTGGATCGATCGAGAAAGTTCCTGTCTCCTCGATACCTCCTTGATACCTTGTCGATCGATCGAGCTTCTGTTCTTTGAAACTGGTTCTTATACCTCGACACCTCTCGATATCTTCAGCTGTCTACGGCCAATTCCTTGACAGCTTCCTCGATACCTCTCGGTACCTCAGCTACCGAGATTTACAGAGGTGTATATAAGCTCAGTCGTGATTTTTTCTCTCATTTCACTTGATCTCTCTCGATCTGTCCGAGGCAGTTCCTCTCCCAAACACCCTTTTCTCACTCAAATCTTCAAACCCACTTATTTTCGGTCTTCCCTTGGTTTCAATCACTTGGTAAGATCTTATTTCCCTTCCTTTCTCATGCATTTCATGTTTTGAAACTTAGGTTTTGGGATTTTTGGAAATTTTTGGGGTTTTTCAAAATTAATGAGTTTTTCTTGAAATTTTGGGTTGGGTTTTCACTTAAATGTTTTCAAAATGTCATACATTACATTTCATGTGCATTAGAATGATATTTACATGCATTTAGATGTGTGCTCTATGTTTGTGTGCTAGTAGGATTGGATTGGGCTGAGCCCATGATGTTTTTCAATTTGCATGTCACATGCTCATGCATTCCCATGCATACGTACTTTTTATTCAATATATTTGATATATATGAACTGTGTTGGGACTTTTATGTTTGTCTCCCTCTCTATCTCTTTCTCATTCTTTTACGTTAGTAGTGACTATGGCACCCAAACGTAAATCCACTCTGACTCGGAACCCTTTGCATTTTGGAGCTTCCTCTTCTTCTGACTCTGCTCCTCTTAACCTTCGGTTCCGTGATGGAGATGCCCACAAGGCATTTTTGGAGAACTTTTCTCGACGAGGTGTTCATTCGGAATGCTAAGTCATTTTAGCGGACTTCGCCAACACTGACCTTCCCTCTGTCATTCACAGTAGGGGATGGGAGTCACTGTGTGATGTCCTGGTCACTTGCCCTCTCGTACTGATTCAGGAGTTTTACTCCAACATGCACGGGATAGATCGTTCAGTACCTCTCTTTTCACTCGCGTTCAAGGTACGCGCATCCCTGTCACACCGCAGCTAGTTGCGGATGTGCTTAGGGTTCCTAGGATAGATTTTCCTGATTATCCTTCCTGTGAGCGTCTGAGGACTGTGTCCAAAGATGAGCTTATTTTTGCTTTTTATGAGCGCCCCGCTGATTAGGGTGAACATTAGTATACATCATGTAGACCTTTTGCTAAAGGTCCTAGATTCTTAAACATGGTGATGACTTTTGTACTCCATCCACTCTCTTACTACAACTCCATCACAGAGCCTCGTGCTCGATTTTTGTTATCTCTTTTAAAGCATCTTACTATAGATTTTCCTTCTCATTTTATTCTTTCTATCATAGATGTTCACCTTGATTCAGCGTCCCGTGATAAGCTCATCTTTCCTTCCGTTATCACGAGGATCTTACGCCATTTTTCTATTCCCTTTCCTGTGTCCGACCACTTCACACACATATGTACCATAGATGCCGCTACCGTAAAACATACTGAGGCTCAGTTTAGGTCGCAACAGACGGATTCCACTCCTCCCTCCCGTTCAGCTCCATCCATATCAGCTCCATCTACATCTACTCCTTCCTCTACGAGCGATGTATCTCTCGGAGACATTATGGCGCAGCTGCAGCGTATGGATACTCGCCTCGATACACTCTCCACTGAGTTGTATCAGGTGAATGTTCGTGTTGGTCGTATTGCACGATGGCAGGAGAACATGGGTGGTTTTGCTCTAGAGGCTACTCCTTCACCACCTTCTCCAGCAGCTTCAGACTTTGAGGATGATGATGATGAAGATGCTAGCTTTATTGATGAGATGTCTACATGACACTCTACCCTTTGTCACTCGTGACAAAAAGGGGGAGTAGTTTTGGGTTATGAGAGTAGTCATCTTAGGGGGAGAGTTAGTATAGGACATTTTTGATGGGGGAGTGTTGATATTTTTGAGGGATGTAGTGAGGTTTTGATGTATCTTTTCTTTCTATTCTTTATAGATACATTGATCTTGTATATGAGGTCTTTTGACCAGTCTTACATATATTGTACTTATTTTTCTTGATATATGTGGATGTATGTTTCTTTCACCTCTCTCTCTATGTGTTGTTTCTTCTCTATCTTTATACACATGTTCTTTATACTTGTATGCAATCTATTATTTCTGTTTCACACAAGATGCCTTGATGAGTTTTGTTTAAAGTGTTTCAGAAATACAGGTTGTCAAAGTCTACTTGCCATAAACTCTCTTCTTGCAAAGTTTTTCAAGAGTTTGTGTTAGGATAGATTTTATTGTATTCAACAAGTGAATATGAGTTGAGTGATTTATGACTTCTCTCATATGTTCATTTGTTTTTTGTGGTTTTGTCACGGATTGCCAAAGGGGGAGGTTGTTAGAACATATGTGTTTTCACTTGTTAAGAACATATGTCACTTATTTATGTAAATTGGCTAATCCTTTGACAAAACGCATTCTACTTGTAATTGGGTAGTTCTAGGTGTTTTTAATACTTTAAGAAACAATGTTTCAAGGTTAAGTGTTGAAGTCGTCAAGTCTGTCCAAGAAAAAGCAAGCTGAAGTGCAAATTCATTAAATCTCGACACCTGCTCGATAGCTACCTCGACACCTGCTATCTGCCGAGATTTATAATTTCAAATTTTCTGATCTGATTTTCTTAGGATCCATGAATATGCTTTTGGGTTTTCTTTTCTTCTAACCCTAAACATATAAAAGGATTGTTTTAAGAGCTGTCAAATTGTACACAAGTTGCAAAAGCATTGAGCAATCTCTGTTCAAGCAAATTGTGATCAAAAGACGAAGTTCTTGACCTAGATCATCTTCTCTGAAGAAGTTGCTGTGTATTTACACCAAAAGGTTTTGTGACCAAGCATCTTCTTGATCTTCATCGTATAGGATGAACTGAAGAACTTTACAGCCAACCTCTCCTTCTAAGTTGGTGTTTTGAAGTCGCGTACTGGGATCCGCGCATTGGTTAGTCACGTACTTGGGAGCCGTGCATCAAAGGTGGGAACTGTCGCTACAGATCAAGTCCAATTGGGTATTGGGGTAAGGGTTCAACTGTAGGTTGGTAAGGTACTTAGGATTCCTTTACTTGTAACCACTTGATTTGATAATAGTGGAGTTTTAGGAGTGGTGACCTAAAAATCTCCCGGTGGGGTTTCTACCGTAAGGGTTTTCCCCATTCGTAAACAAATCACCGTGCTATTTAATTTCCACTGTATATTTAGTTTTTGGTGATTTGTTTGTGCTTCCACGCAATTGCATGATTAATTGATTAATTAATAACTTGGCTAATTAATTAATTGGTATAATCACAAGGGGTCATTCAGTTTGTGGCCTATCACATTTTAATGGGAAATTATTTTGAACCCGTCCTCATCTCTTTTTCATTTTTAAGCTCTGAAAGCCACTCTTGCCAAGTGAAGACAATGACCATTCATAAAAACAATAATCAGTAATCACATATATAGTGTATGCGTAAGAAATGGGCCATGGAATGACTGATGAAAGGCTAGTCTAGCCTTTGGTGGCCAAAGAAAAGAACAGCATGATGAAAATAGTTTTCTTAGTGTTATTTGAGTGAAAATATCTATGCATATAGAATGCAATGGACGAAAAAAAAAAAAATAGTTATAGTAATTTTACAATATTCCCAAGTTAACATACTACATAATTTAAATTAGAAATTATTGTAACTTTTTGTTATATTTATTGTATTATAGTTTCTCAAAAAAAAAAAAATATATATATATATATATTGTATTACTCATATCAAACGAGAAGATCTAGTGTTTTCTCAAACAAATAG
>NW_027070213.1:19625-22763 GCF_002906115.3 Quercus suber
TTTTCCAAAAAAAAAAAAAAAAAAAAAAAAAAAAAAAAAAAAAAAAAAAAAAAAACCCCTTCCTCTGTTCATGCCTCACAATATGTAACACCATAAAGATCCAAAACTTAATCATAAGATAATAGAAGATAATGCTAAAAGCTACAAAAAAACCCATCAAAACATCAAAAATGAATAAAAGATCTTGGAAGTTTTGGTTGAACATCATTGGAAATCGACAGCTTGTAAGGATGCCATATCACAAAATATTTAATCTATGTGTGCCAATAACTCTTTGCCATATATCCACAATTTTAGAAATAAAATCTTTTGGTCCAAGTTAGATACCATGTCATCATTTTGTTAGGCCACATAAGACATGAATTAACGGACATAGACTGAAGGATGAAAAGTAAAACGTTTTGTAAAGTTTAGGGACGAAAATGATATTTTATCCTAATATGTGTGTGTGTGTGTGTGTGTTGGTAATTTACATATTAAACCGACACTTTTATAAGTGCTAGTCAAATACATCTACATTTATTTACTAACATTTTTAATTAAATAAATTATAAAACAACAATTAAGTAAATGATTCAAAGGTAAAATATCATTTTCGTCCCTAAACTTTCACAAAAGTTTGTTTTTCATCCCTAAACTTTCAAAAGTTCATTTTTTGTCCCTAAACTTTAGCAAACGTTTTACTTTTCATCTTTCCGTCTATATCCATTAGTTTATATCCTATGTGGCCTAACAGAGTGATGATGCGATATTTAACTTAGACCAAATTATCTTATTTATAAAATTATGAACACATGGCAAAGAGTTATTGGCACAAATGGATTAAAAAAATGACAATAATAGGTCAGATTTTAATGTAAAAATTTATCAAGATTTAAAATAAAAATTTAAAACACCAAAATATCAAAATCCCTAATTTAAGCCAACTATTCATCTCCTCCAATCTCTTGCTGTGGGCACCGATTCAAGCTTTATTCTCTGGTAACCACCACCCGCCCATGTCTTCATTGGTTTCATTTCAATCCATCCAAACATTCATCCTTTTTTGTAATGATGACGAGCACTAGAGAAACATGAAGGAGAGCACTAGAGAAAGAAGGAGATGATGAAAATGACAACAAAGTAGGGGGTTTCTTAGCAACCAATAAACAATGGCCTTTACGAATTACAAAGACTTTTATCCTTGTCCATAAAAAATCTGCCCTCACTTGCTCACCAGTCTACGCTATAAGAAGATTCGGTGTTTTCTCAAAAAATAGAAGGGGGGGAAAAAAACCCCTTCCTCTATTCACACCTCACAATATATAACACTAAAGATCCAAAACTTAATCATAAGATTGATAGGCCAAAAACGTATTGACCCCTTGTGATGAATTAATTAATTAATTAGTCAAGTTTAATTAATTAATCAAATTAACATGCAAACGCATGGTAGCACAAAAAATTCACCAATTAAACTAATTATGTAGTGGAAAATAAATTGACAAGGTAATTTGTTTACGAATGGGGAAAACCTACACGGCAAAAACTCTATCGGGTAATTTTAAGGTCACCACTTCCGAAATTCCACTATTATCACAACAAGCGGTTACAAGTAAAGGAATCCCAGTACCTTATACCAACCTACAGTTGAACCCTTACCCCAATACCTAATTGGACTTGTTCTGTAGTGACAATTTCTCCTTTTGATGCGTGGCTCCCAAGTACGTGACTAACCAATTTGCGCGAATCCCAGTACGCAACTTCAATCACCAACTAGAGAAGGTTGTTGGCTGCAAAGTTCTTCACTTCATCCACGATGAAGATCAAGAAAATGCTTGGTTACAAAACCCTAAGGTGCACATACACAGTAACTTCTTCAAGAATGATGAACTAGGGCAAAACTCTGTCTCCGGTCACAATTTGCTTGAACAAACTTTGCTCAACACTTGTGCAACTTGTGTATTCTTTGACGGCCCTTAAAATAATTCTTTTATATGTCTAGGGTTGTGAGAAAAGAAAGGCTAAACACATAAACACGGATTGGAGTCAAAACAGAACTGAAAATATGTTTTTCTTAAATCTCGACAGATACCCTATCTGTCGAGCTGTTGTCGAGCCACGAGGCTGAACAGTTCTTTAAATCTCAATAGATGGCTAGCTGTTGAGATAGCTATCAAGCTTTAATGATAGGCACTTTTCAGTTTGAATCTTGGACAGACTTGCATGGCTTCAACACTTGATCTTGAAATAAAGTTTCTTGAAGTATTAAAACACATCCTAGGTCTACCCAAATACAAGTAAAGTGCGTTTTGTCAAAGGATTAGCCAATTACACAAAATAGTGACATATGTTCCTAACAAGTGAATCACGTATGTCCTAACAATCTCCCCCTTTGGCAATCTGTGACAAAACCACAACAAACAAATGAGATATGAGAGAAGTCATAAATTACTCAACTCATATTCACTTGTTAAATACAATAAAATCTATCCTAACACAAATTCTTGAAAAACTTTGCAAGAAGAGAGTTTATGGCAAGTAGACTTTGACAACTTGTATTTTTGAAACACTTTAAACAAAACTCATCAAGGCATCTTAGTGTGAAAAAGAAATAATAGATTGCATACAAGTAATAAGAAGCATGTGTATAAAGAGAGAAAAGAAACAATACATATAAGGATAGGTAAAAGAAACATACATCAACATATAAAGAAGATAAGTATAATGTATGTCAATAATGGTCACAAGACCCAAAATTCAAGAATAAATGTATCTAAAGTAGAGAAAAGAAAAAGATACAAGTAATCCTTACTACATCCCTCAAAATGCACTCTCCCCCTAACAAAAATCTCCTATGTGATAGGTTACAATCTGAATGACCCCTAGTGATTAACCCTAATTAATTAATTTAGCCAAGTAATTAATTAATCAATTAATCATGCAATTTTATGGAAGCACAAACAAATCACCAACAACTAAATATGCAGCGGAAAATAAATAACACGGTGATTTGTTTACGAATGGGGAAAACCCTAACGGCAAAAACCCCACCGGGTGATTTTCAGGTCACCACTCCCGAAACTCCACTATTATCAAATCAAGCGGTTACAAGTAAAGGAATCCCAAGTACCTTACCAACCTACAGTTGAACCCTTA
>NW_027070213.1:29185-31685 GCF_002906115.3 Quercus suber
AAAAAAAAAGACATCTGTGTTCATTTACTAACATTTTTAATTAAATAAATTATAAAACAATAATTAAGTAAATGATTCAAATATGTATAGTAATTTCTTCGATGTTCAATATTTGTTATGGTTCCTATAATGAAGGTGGTATGAACTTTTATTTCTGAAAAACCTGAGTATTTGGTTCGTTTTTTGTCCCTAAACTTTACAAAACTTTTTACTTTTCATCCTTCCGTCTATGTTCATTAATTTATGTCGTATGTGGCCTAACAAAATGATAATGTGGTATCTGATTTGGACCAAATGATTTTATTTAGAAAATTATGGATATATGGCAAAGAGTTATTGGCACACATGGATTAAATATTTTGTGATATTGCATCCTTGCAAACTGATGAGACATTTTAAAAATAAAATAAAATTTATGTTAAGAATTTATTAGGATTTAAAATAAAAAATTAAAGCACCAAAACAACATTAAAAGAAAAGGAAAAAAAAAAGTTCAAGTTGTCCATCTCCAATGACGTTCAACCAAAACTTCCTTGATTTTTCATTTGTTTTTGATGTTTTGAGGGGTTTTTTTTTTTTTTTTTTTTTTTTTTTTTTTTTTTTTGTGTAGGTTTTAGCATTAGCTTTTGTAAGGACATGGTTTCGCAGCCCAAGCCCAAGATGTATGGGATCTTGGCCCAGTGAGCCTGGTACAATAAATTTGTAGAAAGTGAGTTGGAAAATTAGGTCCTAATGAATTTAATAACGGCTAGTATGGATTTAAAGGGTGATCAGACAAGAAAAAAACACATAGGACTGAACAAATTCCCTGGTCGAGGAGGCAAATCTTGTATAAATCAATAGAACTGATTACAAATGCAACTTTGATTGCTATAGTATTCTTTCTCTCTTTTTCGATCCCCCTCTCATGGAGAGTCTCTCACATTATATAGCTCCCTTTGGACCATCTTAATCCTACACTTGTTGATCATCTGAGCCCTTACTTGAGTGCCTGTCCCATCAATCACCCTCTTTGGCTTTTTGTGAGTCGTGGTGGCTAAGACTGCATTGTTCAACGGTCTTCTTCACATAAATGAGCCAGAAAAGTAGCTGCAGTGCATTTAATGCGATGGCAACAACTTTTCCTTAAATATTTATGAGTTCCCATCGCTCCTATATATGTATGATGCACATTCTTATCACTGGAGCCTCCTGGAATGTTACCTTGATCATTAGGAATACAGATTTGTGCTGTATTCATCATGTCCGAGGAGGAGTTGGACCACTATCCATTCATTTCTTGCTTATGAGACTTTAAAAATTGGAACCCTTTACAATTACTTCCCCCTCCTCGGACGTTCCCTCATCCTCGGATAAGGCCCAAGGCCCAATATATAATTTTGGGCCCTTATCCCTACAATAGCCCCTCAAAACTCTGGTTTTTCTCTCTCATCCGAGGAGAAAAAGTGGGGTTAATTTTCAAGAGACAAAACCATTTATTTCTCTAGTTCACATGTGCAGGAATGCCGTTTTACGCGCCTCATCATTGCAACTGACGCTTCGAAGCTCATGAGGCGTCATTAAATGCTCTAGGCGGTGCCTTGTTCCCCAGATCTAACGGTGAGGAGTAGATCCAATGGCTGATCTTTCTCCTAGAATTTTGAGTAGGATAATTCCCACACATCTTCACCCTCCATATAAGGCGTTGAAGGAAATCTTTTTCCCTTTACTTTACGAATTCTTAAGTTCTCCAAAGATCTCAGGCACTCCTACTCACTAAGCTCCGTGCATCTCCAAGTTTCCTAGGCTCTTTTCGTTAGGACATTACCAAAAGTTTTTGTTAAAGGTTCAAGATTTGACACATCTACTTGTTTCCATAAGTATCTATTTCTTCAAACTCTCTTTTTCTCCTCGGCCGAGTTCCTCGGCCTTCTTCCTTATTAGAACACTTTCTCCTTGCCATCCACGTTTACTTAGATGGGTAGATTTAAGCATTTAGTGGATTCTTCGTTTGGTATGGAGGGTTTTAGGGCCAAATTCCGTATCCCACAGGGAGTGGGCTTACAATATTGTCCCCCAGACCGAATACTTACCAATAGGGAGGTGGGCGAAGTTGTCATTCCAATGATCGCCTTTATAGAGGGAGCAATGACACTTCCGATGGGTGGTATAACTAGAGACTACCTACTCAACCACAGGCTGTGTCCCCATCAGTGCGCTTCCAACGTGTTTAGAATTCTGGGGAGTGTAGATGCCCTAAATGAACAGATGAATCTTAGGCGTACATGGCATGATGTCGCTCACATGTACGAGTGTCATTCTCTTGCCGGGGGATATTACCTCAAATCTCAATCTGAGGAGGTGAGATTGATATCCTGCCTTCCCAAGTCCAACAAAGGCTTGAAGGATGATTACCTCGTCGTTTTCGGGGAGCGGCACGACGGTCTTCACTGCCCAGTTAGGGCGGGAACACCAAGTGGGGTATCCCAAGACCAGGTCCCTTGGCAGAGACCTTAGTTTT
>NW_027070213.1:36685-59874 GCF_002906115.3 Quercus suber
TGGGCTCCTCTTGAAAAGTTGGGCACATATCGGTTGGATGTCCTACTACTAAACAAATTCCACAAGCCTTCACTGTTTGCATATTACTTACAGCCATTTGACGAACAAGAGAAGTTAGACTTGCAATTTGTTGTTCAAGGGAGGAAATACTTACCTCATTAAAATGCTTAGATAGAGGGTCAAGCCTAGTGCCAAATTGTTGAGAATTGGTCGCCATGTTTGCAATCAAGTTTCTCGCGGCCTCGGGAGTTTTATCCACCAAAGCTCCTCTACTAGAGGCATCAATCATGCTCTTATCAGTGGGTAGAAGGTTCTCATAGAAATATTGGATAAGTAGCTGCTCACTAATTTGATGATGGGGGTAGCTTGCATATAATTTCTTGAATCGTTCCCAATATTCATGTAAGGACTCTCTGTTGTGCTGCCTTACTCCATAATTTTTTTTTTGAATGTTGGCCACCCTTGAAGCTGGGAAATATTTCTCCAAAAACAATTTCTTCATCTCATTCCATGTTTTAATACTCGCAGAGGGTAGATAATAGAGTCAATCCTTAGCCGAATCCTTCAAAGAAAACGAAAAGACTCTTAATTTAATTAGATCTTCAGTCACTGCCGTGGGCTTCATACTCGTGCATACCGCATAAAGCTCATTTAGATGCTTGTGAGGATCTTCACCTGCAAGGCCATGAAAAATGGGCAAGAGATGTATTAGTCCAGATTTTAATTCAAAAGTAGTAGTAGCATCTAAAGTAGGAAATGTTATGCATAAGGGTTGTTGATTCAAATCAGGGGTAGCAAGCTCTTTCGAAGTTTGATTTCCAACCATGACTTCCTCCTCTTCTAAATCAAAATCGTTAGCAAACAGGGAATCAAGAGCCAGATTGTGCTCTTCAGAATTTTTCCTAGCTTCCTTCCCTAACCTACGCAAAGTTCTCTCTATTTCTGGATCGTACTGCAAATCACCTTGATTAGAAGATCGAGTTACAGTCATAAACAATCAAAGAAACTCTAATAAACCATGAAAAACAAACCAGAAAAAATTTAGAGTAATGAAAATAAATAAAAATTCTACACTAAAACACAAAAAAAGCCTAAAAACCCTAGAAAACAGTGGAATCTGGCCTCGAGAGGGTGGGGCTAGTAATCCTAAGGATTAACTAGTCTTGCTCAGAATGTCATTTACCTTCAAAAAACTATACTATCAAGGCCTAGTTCTACCGCAATCTGAATTCTGCCAAAACCATAACTATTGAAAACTAATGATTTTTTTGTTTTTGAAAATTTCAAGAATGAAATAAGGTTCACAAGAAGCACAAAAAAAATCAACTAGAATCACTCCTGGCAACGGGGCCAAAATTTGGCGTGCTGTCGCAAGCAAACAAAAATAAAACCTATACTCCTAAAAATATATGTAGTAATGCGAGTAAGGATCGTTCTTACAGAGAGTATCTAGCCTAGTTTTATGCTACGTGAACAAGGAGGGGGAGGGGGTTTGAGTATAATGAAAACAATTTTAAGAAAAATAACTGAGGAACAATTCAAATTAAAGTATCAAAATCAATTAAGAGAACAAACCTTGGTCCAAGTCAACATCCACCATCGGAATTTTACAACTAATCATTGATGCAAGTATATATCAATTCACACTTTGAATATTCACCGTTAGAACTATTTTCCTATCTCTCCTTAGTCGCAGTTAATTAGAAAACAAGCAATTTAATAAACCCTAACTACTAAACAACCCAAGATAAGCTCTAAAAGTTTAATTTAGTAGCAGCCTTAAGTACTAGAGAGATCGATGAAGCTAAACAACACAAACACAAGCGGTTGCATTTAATTTAGTCGAGCGTTCTTCCTAAGATCTAATAATTTCTGACGCAGCAAATCATTAAATCTTGGTTGCTTCACAAGTTAGACAGATCAAACAATTACGGATTTGATATCAAACCTAGCAGTAGATTGCAAAGAATGATAAACTAGTAGGCCTCCTAGTAATTAAATGAGACAATCATGAAAATAGGCACAAAAGAACATCCGATACTCAAAGCATAAAATTGAACAGTAAAAACAAATTAGATCTCACAGTTTTATTGATTACGAGGTTTCAGTTTCCTTCAACCAAGTATAAAAGTTTTAGCCACGCAGGGCCATGACAGAAAACTCGAAGGAGAAAATTAGAGAAGAGGGGACAGAGAGGCGTGTGTCAAATTCTGATTTCTCCTCCCCCTTTTACACGTTAATTCCCCCTTTTTCAAGCCTATAAAATCTCCTAAAAATATTCTAAATAATAATATCCAAATCTGACTAATTAAAGAAAAATACTAAAAATAAAACAAAGTCCTAATATAACTAGGAAAGTGGTGTTTTTCAGTTGGAAATTTCGTGCATCAAATCTGGAAACTTCCAAAAATAAACCGCATCAGGTCTGCGTATTAGAATTTCAGGCAAAGGAACATTCCTGAACGTCAGCAGTGCAGGTGCAGCAACTTCAAGCCTGATTTCGACCTTGATGCGTCCCTTATCTCTCAAAACTCAAAACATGAAAGCTGTAGAGCTTTGTCTTGAAGTTCCATAGCGTCTTAAATCATCTGAATCGGAGCTCGAATGAGAGAGTTATGCCTAGATTACGAAGCGATGTCAAAGCTATCCAGAATCGCCCAATTAGCTACATTTTGCACTTAATGCCTCCATTTGCATCCTAAATCAAAATATAGGAATAATGAGTACATTTAGGCACCAAATAAGTATAAAAGACTAAACATTAAAGGAGAAAAAATATGACATTTTGCATTCTCATCAATATATACTTTTTGTAATGGCAATTTGTCATCAAACATAATGTATTCCCCTTTCCGTTTAATGAAGATGTTTTTCTTCCTTTTATCCCCGTAATTTTCATTTAGTATGCTTTGAAGTTTATCACTATTGCTTTGAATTGCTAACACTCTGAATAATTTGGTTAAGTACCAAGAAAAAGAAAAAAGAGGTCTAACACACATTTGTACTATGAATTGGACTGAACAATCAAGACTCTAACCTACACAGAGTTAGAAATCCAAGAAGCTGGTTATAACCTGGAATCTGTTTTGACACTTAATGAAAAACAAATTAATATCACAGAATGTTAATTTCACCATAGCATCTGGTCCGAGGACTTCAGGCATGACTATGGTTCATTTCAAACACTTATAAAAGATGTCATTGTGTGTTAACTTTCCCATAGTATCTGGTCTGAGGACTTTAGGCATGACTATGGTTCGGTTTAAACACTTATAAAAGATGTCATTATGTGTTAATTTCCCCACAGCATCTGGTCCAAGGACTTCAAGCATGACTATGGTTCAGTTTAAACACTTATAAAAGATGTCATTGTGTGTTAATTTCCCCATAGCATCTGGTTCGAGGACTTCAGACATGACTATGGTTCGATTTAAACACTTATAAAAGATGTCATTGTGTGTTAATTTTCCCACAGCATCTGGTTAGAGGACTTTAGGCATGACTATGGTTCAGTTTAAACACTTATAAAAGATGTCATCATGTGTTAATTTCCCCATAGCATCTGGTCTGAGGACTTCAGGCATGACTATAGTTCGGTTTAAACACTTATAAAAGATGTTATTGTGTTAAGTATACTGCCTTTGATAAATGAACATATTGACAAAAGAAACTTTCATTAATAATAATACCTTTTCAGGTTGTTTACATTCCATGGGCGTGGTATTACATGCTCATCTAAGTCTTTCAGAAAGTATGCTGCCAGCCACCAAGGTGATGCAATATGGTCCTTCCCAATTGGGCCCCAGCTTTCCCCACACTGGGTTCTTTGTAGTACCCAGAACCTTTCTCAACACCAAGTCACCAGGCACTAATGGTCTCAACTTTACATTGGCATCACAACCTTGCTTAAGCTTGTGTTGGTAGTATACTAGTTGGACCATTGCATTCTCTCTCATTTCCTCGATCAAGTCTAGGGCTTTTTCCAGCAATCCGTCCTTATTACTTAGATCAAAAGTACTTGTCCTTAGCATCGGGAAGCTAGTCTCTAAAGGGATAACAGCATATGTCATTGAGAAAGGAGTCTCCCCTGTCGACCTGCAAGGTGTGGTTTGGTATGTGCATAAGACGTGTGGCAGTTCTTGCACCCATTTTCTCTTCGCATCGTCCAACCTCTTCTTGAGTCCGCTTACAATGACCTTGTTAACAGCCTCGGCTTGTCCATTTCCTTGGGGATAGGCTGGGGTAGAATATCTATTTGTAATTCTCAGGTCACAGCAGTATCTCCTAAAAGATTTGCTATCAAACGGAGGCCGTTGTCTGAGATGAGGGTACGAAGGACTCCAAATCATGTGACGATGTTTTTCCATAAAAATTCTTGGCATCTATATCTCTGATGTTTGCTAGAGGCTCAGCTTCGACCCATTTAGTAAAGTAGTCCGTGCCAACCAACAGATATCTCTTGTTCCCTGCTGCCTTGAGGAAAGGGCCCACTATGTCTAAGCCCCATTGAGCGAATGGCCAAGGGCTGGACAGTGGATTTAGGACTCCCCTCGGTTGGTGTATGTTTGGTGTGAATCTCTGGCATTGGTCGTACTTCTTTACATATTCTTGTGCTTCCCTTTGCATATTTAGCCACTAATAGCCTTAAGTGATGACTCTGTGCACCAAAGATCTGCCTCTAGTGTGGCTCTGACAAATCCCTTCATGTAACTCCTTAAGGAGTAATTCTGTTGTCTCGGGGTGTATGCATTGTAGGTATGGCCTAGAAAATGAGCGTTTATATAGCTTCTGGTCCTCGGATAGCCAGAATCGAGGAGCCTTTCTACGTACTTTGTCTACTTCTGATTTCTCCTCGGGTAGGGTGTCTTTTTGTAAGAACAGTGCTAAGGGGTCCATCTAGCTAGGCCCCACCTTAACTTGGTGAACATGAACCACCTCTCTGTTCATCTCTGTGGGCTTGCATAGGTCTTCTACAAGGATGACCCGAGGTAAGCTCTACACCGAGGAGGTTGCGAGCGTGGCTAGGGAATCGGCGTGTGTGTTTTTGCTCTTAGGGATGTGCAACAGGCTGAAAGATTCGAATTCTCCTTTCATTTGGCCGACAATCAATTTGGAGTCTGAAAACATATCTACAACCTTTCCGCTTATTTTTTCAGACCATGGCCATTCCCATCAACAGAGCCTTATATTCAGCTTCGTTATTGGTGGCTGAGAATCCCAATCTTAATGATTTTTCAATGGTGATCTTTTCGGGGGATACTAGTACTAACCCCATTCTGGAACCCTTCTCATTTGCTGCACCATCAACGTACACTTTCCAAGATAAGGGACCCTATTGGGAGATCATGCCAACCGATTTTTTATCCACGTGTTGCGTTTTTGCTTCTTCTTCCAACGAGGATTCAGCAAACTCTGCCACCAAATCCGCTAGAACCTGGCCCTTAACCGATGTACGAGGCAAGTACTTGATGTCAAAAGCCCCTAGGATTATGTCCCACTTAGCAATCTTCCCCGTGTAATCAGCACTCCGGAGCAAAGCTCTAAGCGGAAGCTGAGTTAGGACAATAACCATATGCACTTGGAAGTAATGGGGGAGTTTGTGTGTGGCATGTACCACTGCCAAAATAGCCTTTTCTAGCGGCAGATAATGGATCTCAGTCTCATGCAGTGACCTGCTCACATAATAGACTGGCCTTTGTGTGCCGTAATCAACTCGTATTAGGACCAAGCTTACAGCATGGGGGGCCACATCAATATAAGCAAACAGGACTTCATCGACCTCAGGGCTGGACATGATAGAAGGCTGAGAGAGATAATCTTTAAGCTGTTGGAAGGCCGAGGCACACTCCTCGGTCCACTCAAACCCTTTCCATTTATTCATCAGTAGGAAGAAGGGTCTACACCTATCCATTGACCGAGAGATAAATCGGTTCAGGGCAGCAGTCATTTCGATTAGTTTCTGGACTTCTTTGGGATTCTAAGGTGGTGGTAAGTTGTTGATCGCTTTAATCTGGTCGGGGTTAACTTCAATTCCCCAATGTGTTACCATGTAGCCTAGGAATTTTCCTGACCTTACACCAAAGGAACATTTGGAGGTGTTGAGGCACAACTTGTGTTTCCTCATAATTTCGAAGATGTTCTCGAGATTCCCTAGGTGCTCAAAAACTACCTTGCTTTTTACCACCATGTCATCTATATAGACCTTGATGCTCTGGCCCAACTGTGGTTCAAACATCATAGTCATCATCCTTTGATAGGTAGACCTAGCATTCTTCAAACCGAACGACATCACTTTGTAGTGGTAGTTTTTGGTGGAAGTGATGAAAGCTATCTTCTCTTGATCATCCAAGGCTAGTGGTATTTGGTGGTATCCTTGGAAGGCATCTAGGAAGCTGATCCGAGGGTGGCCTACAATTGCATCCACTAGCTGGTCTATCTTAGGTATAGGGAAAGGATCCTTTGGGCAAGCCCTGTTCAGATCTATGAAGTCCACACACACTTGCCATTTCCCACTCTTCTTCTTCACCACCACGGTATTGGCCAACCACTCAGGGTAAAATATCTCCTTTATAGCCTTTGCTTACTTTAGTTTCTTCACCTCCTCTCTGACAGAATCAGAGTGGTCCCTGGACGAGCGCTGAGGAGGTTTCCTCTTGGGAATGGTAGATGGATTGACATTTAGATAATGACAGATAAAGTTCGAGTCCACCCCCGTGGCTTTGTAAGCATTCTATGCAAAGACATCAACATTTTTTCTAAGAAATTCCACCAGCTTTTCCTTCTCTGGAGGAGGTAGCTGAGCCCCAATCCGAAAGAATTTCTCTGAATCATCACCAATAACAAACTTTACCAAATTATCACACTTCGCCTCCTCGGCCAACCCATTAACAAGCAATGCCAGAGCTTTTAATTGCTATAAACCTCCTTTGGTATGGGCCGATGACTTAGCCTCGGGTTGATGCCGGATGGTAGTCATTAGGCATTGCCTAGCCACAAATTGATTTCCCAAGATCTCCTTAACCTGGCCTCCAGATGGGTATTTCACCTTCTAGTGCAGAGTAGAAGAAACGACTCCTAGGGTATAAAGCCAAGGCCTAGCCACAATGGCTGTGTAAGGAGAATAAGCGTCCACCACGATGAAGTTTACCTCCACTACTTCTGCACCGGTCTTCACGGGTAATCTAATTCGATCCTTCGGGATGACGACCTTCCCATCAAAACTCACCAGGGGCGAGCTATAGGGTTTTAGGTCCTCGGGTTTCAAGTTCAGCCCTTTATACAGATCGAGGTACATTATCTCGGCATCACTGCCTTGGTCCACCATCATCCTCTTCACATTATATCCCCCAATCCTAAGGGTAACCACCAAAGCATCATCGTGGGGTTGAATGGTTCTGATTTTATCCTTGTTTGAGAAGCCTAAAATCGGTTGGATTTCTAACCTAGCCTTCTTTGGCTCTCGATTTGCGTCCTCGGTAGATAGCCAAGCCACAAACATCACTCTGGTAGGGCAAGACCCAGTTCTCCTTAGAGNCTTGGATCCAGGATTCTGCTTGTTGTGGACCTGAACCTATCATAGTTAACCGCTGAACTCACTATCGCACAAGTTCTTCCCACAAACGGTGCAATTGTAAGGACACGGTTTCGCAACCCAAGCCCAAGATGTATGGGATCTTGGCTCAGTGAGCCTAGTACAATAAATTTGTAGAGAATGAGTTAGAAAACTAGGTCCTAATGAATTTAATAATGGCTAGTATGGATTTAAAGGATGATCAGGTAAGAACAAAACACATAGGACTGAACAAATTCCCTGGCCGATGAGGCAAATCTTGTATAAATCAATAGAACTGATTACAAATGCAACTTTGATTGCTACAATATTCTTTCTCTTTTTCGATCCCCTCTCATGAAGAGTCTTTCACATTATATAGCTCCTTTCAGACCATCTTGATCCTACACTTGTTGATCATCTAAGCCCTTACTTGAGTGTCTGTCCCATCAGTCACATTCTTTGGCTTTTTGTGAGTCATGGTGGCTAAGATTGCACTGTTCAGGGTCTTCTCCACATAAATACGGTTAGAAAAGTAGCTACAGTCATTTAATGAGGTGGCAGCAGTTTTTCCTTAAATATTTCTGAGTTCCCATCGCTCTTATATATGTATGATGCACATCCTTGTCGCTAGAGCCTCTTGGAAAGTTACCTTAATCGTTTGGAATACAGATTTGAGCTGTATTCATCATGTCCGAGGAGGAGTTCCTCCTCGGACCACATCCATTCGTTTCTTGCTTATGAAACTTTAAAAATTGTAACCCCTTACAATTACTTCCCCCTCCTCAGATGTTCCCTTGTCCTCGAATAAGGCCCAAGGCCCAATATATAATTTTGGGCCCTTATCCCTATAGCTTCTATTATGTTATGATTAGGTTTTGGATCTTTAGAGTGATATATATTGTGAGGCATGAACAGAGGAGGGTTTTTTTTTTTCTTCTATTTTTTTAGAAAACTCTAGATCTTCTTGTAACATAGACTGGTGTGCAAGTGAGGGCATATTTTGTATGGACAATGATGAAATTCATTGCAATTCATAAAGGCCACTGTTTATTGGTTGCTAAGAAACCCGCTACTTGTTGTCATTGTCATCATCTCCTTGTTTCTCTAGTGCTTTCCTTGTTCTCTAGTTCTTGTCATCATTGCAAAAAAGATGAATGTTTGGATGGATTGAAATGATACCGATGAGGACATGGTGGGTGGTGTTTATCCGAGAATAGAGCTTGAATCGGTGCCGATAGCAAGAGATTGGAGGAGATCAATAGTCGGCTTAAATTAGGGATTTTGATATTTTGGTGTTTTAAATTTTTATTTTAAATCTCAATAAATTTTACATTAAAATCTGACCTATTATTATTATTATTATTATTATTATTATTATTATTGTAAAGACACAATTTGAGTCCCTAGCCTAAAGGATAAACGAACTTAGGCCCAAAGAGCCCAATACAATGAATTTGTAGAGAGTGGGTTGGAAAACTGGGCTTTAATGAATTAGACAACAAGTAAAATGGATTCAGATGACAAGAAAATAAAGATAGACTGGTTTAATCTAAAGAAAATCGTCCTTGCACAGTCCAAGGAGATCATTCTTATATATTTCTCTCTAGTTTGATTACAAGTTTAATTCTTGATTGCTATAGTGTTTGTTTCTTAATTTCTCGATCTCCATCTCTTAGGGTCTCTCTTCTATTTTATACTATCTTCCCCTTTCATCTTTACCCTCCACGAGCAAATCAGATTGTTGGTGTTGATCCTTGTCCCATCACCACTTTCTCGAAGTCTTTGAGTAGTAGCTGGAAGGCTGAAAACTACTGTTCAGGTGTCACTTTCTCATTAATACGGCCAGAGAGTTAGCTGCAGGGCATTCAATGCGGTGGTAGCAGCCTTTCCTTAGATATTTTGTAGCTTTCCTCTATCATGTTCCTTCCTAATACTTATCCTCATCCATGGAATGATCTGAAACGTTACTCTTGATGGAAGACCCACCCTCTGACCTTGGCTTTGCTCAACCGAGAAGGCATACCTCTTCAGACCACCTTTCTAGACAGTTTTGATCGGACCTTGCTTCCTCACTTACTAACACGAATCCTTATGAAAGTGCTTACCCATTCTCAGATTACCTAACATCCTTGGATTGGGCCCCTGACCCAATACGTACATAGATATGGGTTCTTGGCCTATCACCCTACAATTATTATTATTATTATTTTAATCCATGTCTGCCAATAACTCTTTGCCATGTGTTAATAATTTTGTAAATAAAATAATTTGGTCTAAATTAGATATCACATCATCATTATGTTAGGCCACATAGAATATAAACTAACGGACATAAACAGAATGATGAAAAGTAAAACGTTTTCTAAAGTTTAGGGATGAAAAACAAACTTTTATGAAAGTTTAGGGATGAAAATGATATTTTAACCGTGTGTGTGTGTTTCATTAAACTAATTATTAATAAAATTTACAATTTTCAAAAATATATAGGATCAAGCGGAGTGAGATTAATTAAAATTGAATGAATTATTTTCTTGAGTTTTGACCTTCCCATTGTGATATTGAATGAGTCCAAATTTGATAAAGATGCAGTGTAAACTCTTGTTACACCCTCCAATATCACTATGTCTCAAGTTTTACAAAATTTCACAAAGTAATGTATAGAGTTTAGCACACAAAATTCTTTCACAATATCTCTCTGTTTCAGAAAATCAACTCCAATAAAATTAAAACATAAATACCACTACCTCCAACCATGCAAAGATGCCAACGAAGATGATGCCGCAATAGCCTTCACGTGGTGGTTCCTGGTTATGACCATCAAACTCAGCCTTTCTGTTAATACAACTATCAAAACCCCTTTTTTCAAACAAACCAAACCAATCAAACCTCCAATCTATCATAGACGCACCTAGGAAGATGTCGGAGCCGCTGCAGGTAGGGATGGCCATACCCATTGGGTAATGGATATCCAACCCTACCCAATCCAAATGTTCCGGGTAATACCCAGTTCTTCATGGGTAGAAGGAATAGAATCAGAGCTTTCTGTGACGTACCTGAGCAGAGAGAGAAGGTGATTGGAGTGGGTCATGGTCGATCAAACTCAACTCAGCTTTCTCCTTTACGCGAGCTTGCTTCGAAGCCGTTGTTGATGGCGGTTACAATTTTGGCATCTGGTTCTTAAGACACAAAGCCATGGTGTTGAGAGAGAGACAAACATACATATCACAAAGCTCTCCGCCTTGTACCACATTTCATAGAAAGCAATTGGTGAAATCACAAGGCTTCCGAGAGAGAGAGAATGTTGAGAAACAAAGCTATGGATAGAGAGAACATTTGGTTTACTTGGCTAGTCTTGTTGAGTAAGCTGAGTGAGATACAATGGTATCTTTTTTTTTTTTTTTTTTTTTTTTTTTTTTTTTTCTATGGATTTTTTTTCCTTTTCAGCAAAATTTTGATAATATATATATATTTGTGTGTTTTTTTTTTTTTAATTTTGATTTTTAATTTTTTTTGCTTTATTGATTGGTAGGTTTATGATATTTAATGCATTTTTTTAAATGGGTTTTGGGTAGAGTATGGATATCCATGGATAATACATTCGGGTGAAGATCGGGTATGGATATTAATGGGTATTGGTATCTGGGTATCCATGGGCAAACATTTTGGGTAGGGTATGGGTATACCTGATCCATACCCTACCCATGGCCATCCCTAGCTACAAGAATCTAGAAAATACTTGGGACTTGGGAGCCATTGTTTGTGTTGTGGTCACTACCCAATCGAGATAAAACCCAAAATCCAAAGCAAAAGACAGAAAAAAATTAAAAAATAAAAAATAAAATAAGAAAACCAAAAGAAGAAATCAAATGAAAAAGATGATTACCCTTCCATTGTTGGGATGAAAATCATTGCTAGATGCGACTTACTGGTGGGAAAAACACCATTTTCCCATCTATTTCGCTTTGCTTCTAATATGTCTGGATTATACATTAATTGTTACCCAAAAAGTAATCTTTCTACAACTCTGCTTCTTCTGTGGCCTTTAGCACCTTATGTGAATAAATAATAATAATAATAATAATAATAAGAATAGAGAGAGAGAGATGAGAGGATAGGCCGTCGTATGAGGTTTACAACTGACTTCCTGCTCAAGTTGAAGTTACTATGACGATGAAAATTAGGAATTTTTTTGTTTTCCAACAAAAATATCAGAGAATTTGGGAAAATACTTCTCGATATTATTAGAAGAATCAGGTTTTCTACTTATATACAATACAGAGTAAGGGAAAAAAAGTAACTAACACTTAACTCTAAAACTATGCATGTGTGAACAGAAAGATAACTAAGCAGCTCACGTGAGAAAACTAGCACTATTAAATACAATGCTACAAGTAGTTTTAGTCCTTAAGCTACTAGCCATTTGCTCTGTTCTGTAATTCTGCAGCTTCACTTGATCTTGCTTCTTTCAAGGTATGATTTGATTCTTTTTTCTCTCACTTTTGCTCCATATTCTGATACTCCCCCTCAAGGGAAACTGCAGAATGTATATTAACCATTCCCATCTTGCAAATCAAATTAGAGAATTGATTAAATCCCAATGCTTTAGTGAGCAAATTAGCTAGCTGACAGTGTGTTCTCACATGAATTAACTTGATAACTTTCTCAAGCATCTTGTCCCTTACTACATGACAATCTATCTCAATATGTTTCGTCCTTTCATGAAAAACTAGATTTGAGCCAATATGCAATGCAGCCTGACTGTCACAGAACAGTAAGGCCTCCCTTTTGTGTTCAATCCCAATATCTCTAAGGAAATACAATATCCAAACAATTTCACAAGTAGCTACAGCCATAGCTCGATATTCTGCTTCTGTAGAAGATTTGGAAACCGTGCATTGTTTCTTGGACTTCCATAACACTAGAGAATCTCCAATGAACACACTAAAACCACAGACCTCCTCGTATTAGGGCATGAAGCCCAATCTAAATCAGCAAAAGCTTTGACATGAAGTTCTGATTATGATGAGAACAATATCCCCTTTCCTGGTTCATTCTTCAAGTATTGCAAAACTTTATACACAGCATCTAGATGAGGTTTCCTTGGCTTGGCCATATATTGACTTAACCTATGGACTGCATAGGTAATGTCTGGCCTGGTAATAGTCAAGTACAATAACCTACCAATCATTCTTCTATACATTCCTGGATCCTTGAGTTCTTCACCCTCATACTTACTTAGCTTGACATTTTGTTCCATTGGTGTCTTGGCTGGCTTGCATCCTAGAAACCCGGCATCACTCAACACTAGAAGAGTATATTTCCTTTGACACAGTACTATTCCTTGATCTGACCTAGCAACCTTAAGTCCAAGGAAATATCTCAAATCTCCCAAATATTTGAGTTTAAATTTCTGATTCAACAACACCTTAAACTCATCTTCTTCTGCCTTATTGTTACTAGCCAATAAAACATCATCCACATAAACCAAAAGAATCAAGAAAGACTGACCTGTTTGCCTGGTGAAGAGAGAATAATCAACCTTAGACTGTACAAAACCAAATCTTGAATCAAAGTACTTGAGAACTTAGCAAACCATTGTCTTGAGGCTTGCTTGAGACCATATAATGACTTGTTCAGCCTACACACCTGCTTCCCCTGGCTATGGAACCCTGGTGGAAGAGCCATATAGACCTCCTTAGACAAATCCCCATGCAAGAATGCATTATTGACATCCAATTGCCCAAGGTACCATCCCTTAACAGCTACCACAGCAAGAAGACACTTAACTGAGACCATTTTTGCAACAGGGGAGAAAGTCTCAGTGTAATCAATCCCTTCTTTTTGAGTGAACCCCCAGCCTTGCCTTATACCTCTCAACCGACCCATCAGACTTGTACTTGACTTTATAAACCCATTTGCAGCTTATAGGCTTCTTGTTGGGAGTCAAGGAATAGTCAAAGTCCAAGTGTTATTAGCCTCTAAAGCAGCTATTTCAGCAGCCATAGCATCCTGCCACTTTGGATCAGAAACTGCTTGATAATAATGTGAGGGTTCAACAATTGAAGAGATAGAACAGCAAAAGGCTTTGAAGGAAGGAGAAAGAGACTTATAGGATAGGTGAGATGTTAAAGGATGAGAAGTACCTGTGTGAAGAACATCAGCAGTGGGAATGGAAGTAACCATGTTAAAATGGTAAGCTTGGAGATAAGAAGGTCTTTTAGTAACTCTAGAAGACTTTCTTAAAGGAATTGGATCAGTAAGAGGTTCAGGAGGTTCAATAGGAACATCATGCAAAAACTCATCATCAAGCTCATGATGCAATTGAAAAATAGTATCATCCATAGAAGAAGCAGATTGAGAAATCAAATGAGATGAGGAAAATGAAGACAAATCATCAAAAGGAAGAGGAGAAGTACAAGGTAAAGGAACAGGCAGATCAGTGTTAGAATGAGAAACAAATGTAAGGAAAGGAAAAATGGATTCATGAAAGACAGCATCTCTACTAATGAAAACGATATGAGTGTGTAAATCAAAAACCTTGTAACCCTTGACATTAAAAGGGTAGCCAATGAATACACACCTCCTAGACATAGGATCAAACTTAGACCGAGTATTAGCATTGGTTGAAGCAAAACAGTCACACCCAAAAACCCTCAAATGATCATAAGATGGAGGTTTATGGAAAAGAAGTTCAAAAGGGGTCTTATTGTTGAGCAAGGGAGAAGGAAGTCTGTTGATCAAGTAGGCAGCAGCGAGCACATAGTCACCCTAAAAAGGAATAGGCAAATTTGACTGAAATTGTATGGCCTTAGTAGTAGAAAGAAGATGTTGATGTTTTCTCTCCACAACAGAATTTTGTTGTAGAGTATAAACACAACTGTGTTGATGGATAATACCATTAGAAGCAAAGAAATCTGGCATATTAAATTCCAAAGCATTATCATTCCTTATTTGTTTAACTTTCACATTGAATTGAGTAAGAACCATGGTATGAAAAGACACAATAAGAGACCTCACATCAGATTTAGTTTTCATTAAGTAAACCCATGTAGCTCTAGTTGCATCATCAACAATAGTCAAGAAGTACTTGTAACCATCTAAGGTAGGAGTGGAATACCCCAAACATTCATATGTAACAAATCAAAGGCAAAAGTACTGAGATTGTTATTAAAAGGAAATGGAAAATGCTTTTGTTTAGCCAAAGGACAAATGTTACAAGCATTATTACAAGAAGTTTTTAGAAAAGGAAAAACATGACTTAGAGCTTGTAACCTAGAATCTGATGGATGCCCTAATCTGCTATGCCAAAGGGAAGAAAGTGTATTGGCTGAAGTTGCAGCTGAGAAAGAATTGGAGACTGTACTCAGATTATGACTTGCCAGGAAATCATCAAGAGAACTTGAAGAATGCTGATGAGTGCTGCCAGATTGTAACAGGTACAAACCATCATTTGCTTTCCCCATTCCAATCGTTCTCCAACAGGTAAGGTCCTGGATAAAACAGAAGGTAGATAGGAAAATAAGGCAACAAGGGTGAGATTTAGTGATGGTGCTAACAGAGAGAAGGTTAAAAGTGAAAGAAGGCACACATAAAACATTATGAAGTGTGAGTGAAAAAGAAAGGTTAACAGTTCCAATATGTGTGACAGAAGTAGCTTCACCATTGGGCAATTCAACTATAGATTGAGCAATAGCAGTAATAAAAGACAAAAGATTCACTGAGCAAACAATGTGGTCAGTAGCTCCAGTATCAATAACCAAAATATCAGAAGTGTAAGCCCTTCTGTTAACGACCTTTGCAGAAAAAACAGAATGAGAAGCATCTATACCTGCCATTGCAGAAGAAGAAGAAGAAGGAACACATGTTAAAGAAGCATCCTTGCCATGAATATCCTTGCCTTGGACAGCAGACGCAAGAGGAGAACAAGGATTAATCAATGCAAGAAGCTGCTGACACTGTTCTGGAGTAAAAACTGAATCGTTGGGATTTGGACAGGACATGGCTGAGACTTGATGTGCCATTGAAGGCTTATTCTTGAACTTAAAAACAGGAGGAAAGCCATGTAATCTATAGCACTTGTCTGCTATATGGCCAGTCTTGCCACAATGAGTACAAACAGGCTTATCCTTGCCCTTGACACCATTACCACCAGAAGTAATACCAGCATTAAAGTTTTGCATCTTTACAACCAAAGCAGTTGAATCAACCTTTACACCAGATTGATTAGTAACTGATCTTTGCATCTCTTCTTGTATCAACAAAGCATAGACTTTGCTAACATAAGGTAGAGGATCTATGGGCAATACTTGAGATCTTACTTGTGAAAAAGAGTCATTCAAACCCATTAAAAACTTCAATACCGATTCTCTAACTTGCAGATCACTAAGTCTCGTATTCACATTGCACACACATTTTCCACATGTACATGATGGAAATGGACCATAGCTTTGCAATTGATCCCAAAGTACTTTCAATTGTGTAAAGAAGTCAGTTATAAAAACTTCACCTTGGTGTAAATCAGCAATTTCCTTCTGAAGATTATAAATTCTTGGTCCATTGCTCTGCGCAAATCAATTTCTCAGATCAGTCCAAATCTCCAAAGCCGTGTCTTCATAAATGATACTTGCTTGAAGCTTTGGTGACACTGAGTTGGTTAACCAAGTTCCAACCATTTTATCACATCTGATCCAAGCCTGAACAGCCGAAGAAGTAGACACCATTGGAGATGATAAAGTGAGAGAACCATCAATGAATCCCAGTTTGTTCTTGGTGAGTAATGCTTTCCTCACAGCTCAAGCCCATGCTGAGTAGTTCTCTCCACCAATCAAAGGTTGAGTCACAAGAACTGTACTCAGACTCTCTGCGTGATGCAAGAACAGGGGATCATCCATTGGTGAATCTTGTGAAGACGAAGACACAACATTCTCTGATGTAGTAGCACCTTAAGTTGCAGCGGAAACCATTGTTAACAATGAAGAATTTTCTTAGAGAAAGAAAGGAATTTTCTCAGAGAAAATTAAGGAAGTATAAACCCTAAGAACCCTAGAATTTGAGAAAATGCTCTGACACCATATCAGAAAATTTGGGAAAATACTTCTTGATATTATTAGAAGAATCAGGTTTTCTACTTATATACAATACAGAGTAAGGGAAAAACTAAGTAACTAACACTTAACTCTAAAACTATGCACGTGTGAACAGAAAGATAACTAAGCAGCTCACGTGAGAAAATTACTAACACTATTAAATACAATGCTACAAGTAGTTTTAGTCCTTAAGCTACTAGCCATTTACTCTGTTCTGTAATTCTGTGGCTTCACTTGATCTTGCTTCTTTCAAGGCATGATTTGATTCTTGTTTCTCACACTTTTGCTCCATATTCTGATAAAAAAATACATTAATTCTCTAATACATGCATATACAGTATGTATATAAAACAAAGATTCAGATATTTTTTTACCCTTTACAACAAGGAGGGAATCGTTATTGAATAATAATTCTAATATGAGAATGGATATAATAGAACAAGTGGACAGCCCAAAGGAAACACACTGGAACGATTCAAGATTTCTAGTGGCCGCAGTGGCGGTCGTAACGACTGAGTTTAATACAACCTTTGTAGCAATAACCATTAAGATCATTTTTTCTGCCGCAAGTAAAGACTAGATTGGTAGCAATATTGCTTTTCTCTACGTTACCACTAGCAAGCATGCGTCTTCCGTACGGGTCCCATTCATCCTCAATATTGCACGTCAAAGTGGTGTTGCCTCAAACTTGGACAGCGGAAGCATGACAATAGTATGCGTTGAGAATCAGCATCACTAAAAATGCCAGAAGATATACAGCTCTCTTCCTATTATAATCTTCCATTTCAGTGTTGCCACTACCAAATGATCTCCCTCCCTCCTCCGCTACTCATTCACATACATTGTCCACCTTGAGCGATATACTTACAGTTAAAATAATAGTAATAATAATAATAATAATAATAAGGTGAGTGCGTAACAGAAAGAAAGGAGTATAAGCTCAAAAAATAAAAAAAAAGACTAGGAAACATTTATAAGATACTCTGAAAGTATATTCCTTTCCTATCACATAGGCATAAGTCTCATGCAATGGTTCTTTCTCTCTCATTATGTTATGATAATTTTTAAAAGATATGGATGAAGTATTTAAATTGTCATGGTTTATAAAATACAAGTTTTAAAATAAAAAAAAATTATTAAAAAATATAGATTGAATTCATCACTAATAGCAAACTAAGAGGTTATTATTATTATTTCCCTAAACTTATAAAAACAACATGAGGAAAATAAAAAATGCATAGTTAATCCATAAATGTAGGCGTCAAGTAGGGTTATAAACAAATCAAGCTGATCATGAACAACTTGGGCTTGACTCGATAAAAAGCTTGTTCATGTTTGTTTATAAATAAGCTAAGCTTGAGCTATAGTTTTCGGCTTTTTTGATAAACAAGACAAGTTCAAGGAAAAAAATTTGTTCATGAACAAGCTCGTGAACAATAGCGTTCGATACAAAACAAGTCAAGCTTAAGCTCATGCATGGCTTGAAAAAATGCTTGATATATATTTACTAAATAAACGAAATCATGACATTACACATATTTTAATAATGAAATGCCCCACACAAAAACCACTTACCATTATTCATTATCTTAATTTTTTTTTCTTCCCTCTAATTTTTTTTAACATTCACTCTAAACTGACTAGGGGACATTATTAGCAAATAAAGAAAAAAGAAAAAAAAGACTAGGGAACATTTCTAGACTTAAGTTACATATATATTTTAATCCAAGTGGCCCACGAATGGCTTTTCCCCCACCCAAAAATTTATAAAATACTATATGTTAGGAGTACTTAATAACTAGTAAGTTTTTCCCATTCAGTTACAAATATATAAGGGCCTAATTGGTAGGAGAGTTTTTGCTTTTGTTTTCAAAACAATATTAAAAGAAAGAAAAATCCAAATAATTGAACTTGAAAATAGTTTTCAGATAATAATTTTTATATTATACGTGTTTGGCTCTCACTTAAAAAAAAAATTTCTAAATTCTAAATTCTAAAAACAAAAAATAATTGTTTGGGAAACCATTTCTATTTTTGAAATTTCTTTTTTAAAAAGAATATTTATAAAAAGTAACATGTAGAATCTGTAGATTACTTTTTTGTTGATAATGATAAGGGAATAGAGTTCATCATGAACTTTTTTTTTTAATGATAAGTTTCAAATTTGAAGTGTGAGAATTCTTTTTGTGATAAAAATAAGCTCCTTAATTTAAGAGATAAAAGAGTTTGAACAAATATGTGAGGTCCACTGTTTTTAATTTATTTACAACTATGTCATTAAAAACATTTTTTGTATCCTAAAAGCACCCTTTTAGCCGTTTTCAAAATCCTGTTCTAAACTAGGGAAATAAGATATAGTTTTTTAAAAACTATATTTAAAAAATATTAGCTAAACAATAAATTCAAATGTGGGACCCACCATTTTATGGATTGCAAAACAAAAAACTATATTTAAATGCTCTTACCAAATAAGCCCTAAGTCTTTCTGGACTTGAGACTTCGTAATTCACAAATACAAATTTAATAAGCATTTTTCTAGACTTTTCATTTCTAGTACTTCACACCTTTTCTAGACTTTCCAGTTTTCACTTCTAGTACAGTAGTACTTCACGCATAGCTTGGACACATGGACTTCACCATCTTAGGTGTCCTTCTATGGCCTTTTCCTATTCCTTTTCGTGTTACAATGTTAGTTATTTACTAAGTATTCTTTCCCATCTAATTTTCTAAATAGACTATAACTTCACATCCATTTCTCTAGTTCCTTAATTTAGTTTCTTCTCTTTGCCCAAACTTCACAATTCAGTTCTATTATTCAACAAAACAAAAAACAATTCAGTTTTATTCAAATTGAGATTCTCACTTTTGGCTGTCACACAATGTCTTTCTTCTGCAACCTAAAACTCTTAGGCTCTCTTGGAAAGACTGAAACTTCTTTGAAAAGCCTCAATCTATCTATCTTTTACCAACAGTTTCTTTCTTTCCCCAAATTTTCACAAAGAACTGAAAGAAGTAGGAACTAATCATCTATCTCTCTCTCTCTCTCTCTCTCTCTCTCTCTCTCTCTCTCTCGTGTGAGGTCAATAAATTCCACCAAATCTTCCTTATATCTCTTTACAGCAAATGAACAAGTCCTAGATTTGGATGAGTTTGATCCTAGCAAAGAGGATTTAGAGTCCGGTGTTCACCGAATCACCATGTAATCTAAGGGTTCTAATGGGTATGCGAAGAGCTCCAATGATAGCTCTAGATCTAGCGCAGTATTTGGCTTCACTACCATCTTCGCTCTCTACTTCTAGGACATTCACAGCCTTCTCTCAACTTAGGTAATTTCCATATTTAAAAATAGTTTTTTGCATTGTAGTTTGTTTGATATTGCAAAATCATATTTAATTTGAGCAATTGCTAATCACAGGTGGAATTAGAAGCATGAAATGAGTATATTATTTTCCTATTTTTGTTTACTTGGAGATTTGAGTAGATGTAAGCACTTGATAATGCAATTTTGTTAGATCCCAAGAAAAAAAGCTTGACTTGAGCTCGAGTTTGAGCTTCATATTAAGCTCGAGCTTGGCTTGATTAATTTATCAAGCCAAGCCAAGCCGAGCTTAAGCTTTTTGATTTTCCCACGAGCTCAAGTTCAAATATTGTACTTGGGCTTGTCTCAAGCTCGAGCCAAGCTTGAGAATTTGATTTTTACTAACGAGCCAAACTTGAGCATTTGATTTTTACTGATGAGCCAAGCCTAAACATGCACTACTCGGCAAAGCTTGACTCATTTACAGCCCGCCGTCAAGATTCTTGTAGTTTAGTGACATTGCATACTATTTTTTACGAGGAGAACCAAAATTCAAATCTTTCATCCCCTTATTATTCTAACTATCAAATTAGAATTTAGGATAATAATTCTCTCAATTTTTTTTTTAAAAATAAATAAATATCATTTTGCATTGTAGATTAAAATTTTGTAAAATTTAAAATATATGTGATAACATGTTTATAAAACTTACAATTTAGTTACATCTCTTATTTTTGGTGAGGAAATTTTGAATAATATGGCACTAATCCAACTAATAGTTTAAAATTTTTATAGGGTAAACTATACCCCTAAAGTTTGGAGGTTTTTGTATTTTACATTATTGTTGATACCGTATTTTGTCCGTCCTCGATTTGCGTGCCAAACCCCGAAAAATCCAAAAATATTATTTTCTCTCCTTGGGGCCGCAAAAACATCCAGAATGACATGGAACAACATGTTTAGACACTGAAGCACCCAAAGTGCATTAAAATGACTAAAATGCCCCTAATCACCCTAGGGTTGACCGAAGGTCAAACAATGTCAAAATCGACACAAAATAACATTTTTTGTAGTTTTACATCAAACTTGAGTTTCTCTGAGATTTTTGGCCACTTTGGCCAAGTTTGGCCAAGTTTAACCCTAAGTTGACTCTAGGTGGGCCTGAAAACCCTAATTTTGATTCGGCCGTCAGAACGGGTTGGAACCAACGCCATTGAGAAGATTATCAAATTGTCATTCCGAAGACTATTCATGGGTTGAAATTGGAATTAAAACGGACGAGATATCACAAAAACCAGGATAACACACTAATCGATGCACCACTAACTTTCAAGAGCCATAACTTTTGATCCGACCGTTAGATTTTCAAGTTCCATATCTTTTTAGAAACTGGAAGTCGAGATATTTCTAGAGGTTTCAAGATCAAACCCATCCGAGGAAGTTTGAAGGTGGCGGCCCTTGCCTCAAAAAGCATGTCAGGGCTATAAAAGGCCCCAAGCACCCTTCAGACCCAAAAAAAAAAAAAAAAAAAAAAGGGAAAGACTCCTTGGCCTTCTACATGCATGGAAGGTCGATTTTCAGAGAAATCAGATGTCTTCAGTTTTGGAGTGTTGTTACTAGAGATAGTTAATGGAAGAAAAAACACTAGCTTTTATAATGATGAGCAGTCCCAAAGCCTTTTAGGACTTGTAAGTCATTTCACTGCCTCATTGTTTTTTTTTTTTTTTTAAATGTCCATTGCTTTTTATTCTTTAATAATTTTTGGTATTGGTGGTGATAATTTCAGTCATGTTTTCACTTTTTCAGGCATGAAATTGTGGAATGCAGACAATGCTATTGCATTAATAAACCCAATGATATATGAGCCCTGCTTTGAAATAGAGATTTTGAGATGCATACAAGTTGGGTTGTTGTGTGTGCAAGAATTTGCTTAAGATAGACCAACTGTATCTGTTCTAATTTCCATGCTTAAAAGTGAGATTGGTAATCTACCTCCTCCAACGAAACCAGCATTCACTGAAAAGTTGATTGCATTAGATACAGATCCTTCTAAATGCTTCCAAACAAAATGCTCTGTTAACAATATTACTGTTACAATGGTTCAAGGTCGATAGTTGGCATGTATTATTCACATAATCATGTTGTAGTTATTTATTCATTTTGAACACTTTTTAAAGAATCTTAAATTTTGTTTGTATTTGTAAAGTTGTGATTTTCAATTACGTTTATTGGCATTAATTTCGTGTCAAATTTGATTGTAATTCTTCAATCATTTCCCTATATTTTTGTGGGATTCAATGTAATGGGTTAGTGTGTGAAATTGGTGAAGAACTGTGAAGACTGAGCATCTCGCAACTTGGCTCACAACTAGCAAGCATAGACATGCAAATAGGAATGATCCAAACCCTTTTATTTGGGCCTTGGTGTATGGATGATGACAAAAACCATAGGGTCTAGATCGGGTCCTAACCATTAGGCCAAAACATACGAAAGAAAGACAAAGCGACAAAAGGGCTACAATAGCACATGGCATGACAATCATAGCCTAGGTCTAGGCACACAAACATGGCATGGAGCTCACAAGCATATGGAAGATAGCATAAAGCATGTAGAGAACATAGATCCAAGCACATAGATGTGAAAACATAGATCTAGACATATAGGCATAGAAACATGCATGTAAACATGTAGGAACTTAGCACATAAACATGGAAGAACATGAATCCAAGCATATAAGCATGTGAAGACAATGATCTAACCATATAGCATGGAAATAAACACATAGACGCATAGGCCCAAGCAAGGCATGCCCTTAGACATGATATCAAACATGTGAGCATGTAACCCTAACATCAAAAAGGGGCACAAAGCATAGGAAAACATGGCATAAGGTATAAAGCATGTAGATCTAAACATATGAGCATGTAAGGATGTAGATCTAAGCATGAAACATGACAAAAAGCACAAAAATCAAGGAGATTTAGCCTAGAAACACAAATAGAGCAAGCAACATGCTAAAGAAAACAATAAATCATGTTATTCAACCAAAATAGCAAGATAAATGCTAGAAAAAGATTTAGAAGGTTAGGGTGTGGATGGTAGCTAGAAAGTTACACCCACACCCAAAACCCAAATCCAAGATGTAGAACAAGGAGAAGAAATTGGGTATAAGAACAATACCTTGTATTTTTGGTAAAGAAAGAAGAATCAAGAAACTTTGATGTGTTTTTGTGTTTGGAAGAGGGAGAAGTGT